>NW_027254531.1:2715360-3027147 GCF_044704955.1 Pristiophorus japonicus | reverse complement strand
TGGGAGAACGAGAGGTTGAGGGAGAGTAGGAGACGCTGCAGGGAGAGCGAGAGGCTGGGAGGAAAGTGAAAGAGGCTGGAGGAGAGTGAGAGAGACTGGTGAAGAGTGAGAGAGGCTGGGGGAGAATGAGAGACTGCGGGGAGGGAGGGAGTCTGGGGATTGGAGTGTGAGAGGCTGGGGGAGTGTGAGAGAGGCTAGCGAGTGTGAGTGAGGCTGGTGGAGATTGAGAGAGTTTTGGGGAAGAGTGAGAATGGCTGCGGGAGATTGAGAGAGATTGGGTGGAGATTGAGCGATATTGGGGGGCGAGAGAGAGACAGTGGAGAGTGACAGAGGTAGGGGGAGAGTCAGAGGATGGGGGAAGGATATACTGGGGGGATTTATAGCGAGGCTGAGGGAGAGTGAGAGAGGCTGGGGAGACTGAGAGAGGCTGAGGGGAGAGAGAGGCTGGGGAAAGTAAGAGACTGAGGTGGAGCGATAGGATGGGAGGAGAGTGAGAGATTGGGTGGGGGAGAGAGAGAGGCTCAGGGAGAGTGAAAGAGGCTATGGAGAGAGAGAGTCTGGGAAGAGAGTGAGAGAGGCTGGAGGAGAGGGAGAGAGACTGGTAAAGAGTGAGAGAGGCTGGGGGGAGTAAGGGAGTCTGAGGCGAGGCAGAGAGTCTGGGTGGAGCGAAAGAGGCTCGGGGGAAATGGAGAGACTTGAGGGGGGGAGAGAGAGAGAGGTTGGGAGGAGCGTGAGAGACTGGGGGACAGAGAGAGAGGCTGGTGAGAGAGTGAGTGAGGTGGAGAGAGTGAGAGAGGCTGAGGGAGCGTGAGAGAGGCTGGAGAAGAGTGTGAGCGCCTGGGGGAGGGTCAGAGAGACTGGGGGAGAGTGAGATGTTGGGGGGAATGAAAGTGACTGGCGGGGGGGGGTTGATAGAGAGGCTGGGAGAGACTGAGAGAAGCAGGGGTGATGAGAGAGTCTCGGGCGAGGGAGAGAGGCTGGGGGGAGTAAGAGAGGCTGGGGAGTGAGAGAGGGTGGGGGCCGAAGGAGAGATACTGGGGGAAGAGAGAGAGGTTTGGGGAATTAGAGAGATTGGGGGAATTGATAGAGAGGCTGGGGGAGACTGAGAAAGCTGTGCTGATGAAATAGGCTGAGAGCAGAGAGAGGCTGGGTGAGAGTGAGAGAGACAGGAGGGAGTGAGAAAGGTTGGGGGAGTGAGAGAGGCTGGGAAGAATGAGAGTGTCTGGGAGACAGTTAAAGATTGTGGAGAGAGAGAGGATGGAAATAGAGTGCGAGATTGGGGGGCGGGGAGAGAGGCTGAGGGAGATTGAAAGCGGCTTGTGTCGAGAGAGAAGCTGGGAGGAGAGTGAGAGAGGCTGGAGAAGTGTGAGAGATTAGAGGGCGGGGAGAGAGGCTGAGGAGGGAAGTGAGAGAGGCTGGGGAAGCGCGAGAGTCTGGGAGAGTGTGAGAGGCTGGGGGGAGTTTGGGAGAGCTTGTGGGGAGAGTGGGAGAGATTGGTGGGAGGGAGAGGCAGGGGAGATTGAGAGAGGCTGGGTGAGTGTGAGAGCGACTCGGGGGAGAGAGAGAGGCTGGGGAGACAGTGAGTGAGGCTGTGGGAAGAGTGAGAAAAGCTGGTGGAGAGTGAGAGGCTGGACGTGAGTGAGAGAGGCAAGGCGAGAGTGAGAGAGGCTGGGGGAGAGGGAGAGGCTGAGTGGAGTGAGAGAGGCTGCAGGGAATGAGAGAGGCTGGGGGGGTTGAGTGAGTCTGGGCGAAGACTGAGACAGGATGGAGGAGAATCAGAGAGGATGGGTGAGTGTGAGAGAGGCTGCAGGAGATTCAGAGAGTTTGGGTAGTCTGAGCAAGGCTGTGGGAAGATTAGTGGCTTGGGGAGAGTGAGAGAGGCTGGGGGAGAGTGAGAGCAATTGGGGGAGACAGGGAGACTGTGTCGAGTGAGAAATAGTGAGTGTGAGAGAGGCCAGTGGAGTGAGAGGGAGGTTAGGGGGGCAGTGATAGGCTGTGGGGAGTGGGAGAGGCTGGGGGGATTGGGCGATGCTGGTGGAGTGTAAGAGGGGCTGGTGGATAGTTAGATTGGCTCGGGTGAGTAAGAGAAACTGTGGAGAGTGAGAGAGGCTGGCGGCGAGATAGAGGCTGGGGTAGAGTGAGAGTGGCTCGGGGAGTAGAGAGCGGCTGGGGGAGTGAAATATGCTGGGTGGGAGAGATAGAGGATGGGAGGAGAGTGAGAGATTGGTGGGGCAGAGAGAGGCTGAGGGAAGAGGGTGACAGGCTGCGGGAGAGTGAGAGAGACTGGGTGGATATTGCACGAGATTGGGAGGCGAGAGAGAGACTGCGGAGAGTGACAGAGGCAGGGAGAGACTCAGAGGCTGGGGCAATGAGAGTTACTGGGGGGATTGAAAGAGAGGCTAGGGACAGTGAGAGACTGAGGAGTAGCGAGAGGATGGGAGGAGAGTGAGAGATTGTGGGGTGGGGGAGAGAGAGAGGCTGAGGGACAGTGAAATAGGCTGGGGAGAGAGAGAGGCTGGAGGAGAGGGAGAGAGACTGGTAAAGATTGAGAGAGTCTGGGGGGAGTAAGAGAGTCTGGGGCGAGTTAGAGAGACAGGGCGGAGCGAGAGAGGCTGACTGGGAAAGTGAGAGAATGCGGGGTAGGGGGGCGGTGGTAGAGAGAGATTGGGAGGAGTGTGAGACACTGGGGGACAGAGAGAGAGAGTCTGTAGAGAGTGAAAGAGTCTGGGGGAGCGTGAGAGGCTGCAGGGAGAGTGAGAGACTGGGGAGGAGAGAGAGAGGTTGAGAGGAGTGTGAGAGACTGGGGGACAGAGAGAGAGGCTGGGGAGAATGAGAGAGTCTGGGAGGAGCGAGAGAGGCTGGGGGGTTAGTGAGAGACTTGAGGGGGAGAGAGAGAGGTTGGGAGGAGAGTGAGAGACTGGGGGACAGAGGGAGAGGCTGGGGAGAGAGTGAGAATGGGTTGTGGCAGTGAGAGACGCTGGAGGAAAGTATGAGAGGCTGCGGTAGAGTGAGAGACGCTGAGGGGAGAGAGAGGTTGGGGAGAGTGAGAAAGGTTGTGGGAGAGTAAGAGAGGCTGATGAGAGAGCGAGGCTGGGGGAGAGTGAGAGAGGCTGGAGGGAGCGGGAGAGGCTGGGGGAGAGTGAGTGAGGCAGGGGGACGTGTGGGAGAGGCTGGGGGTAGAAGGAGAGGCTGGGGGGAGTTAGAGGTTGGAGGGAGTTAAAAAGGCTGCGGGAGAGTGAGTGAGGCTGAGGAAAGAGTGAGTGAAGCTGTGGAGAGTGAGAGAGGCTGAGGGAGAGTGAGAGAGGCTGGCGAGAGTGAGAGTGCTGGGGTAGAGGGCGAGAGGCTGGGGGAAGAGTGTGAGAATCTGGGAGAGAGGGTGAGAGGCTGGGGGAATTGACAGAGATACTGGGAGAGAGAGAGAGATCCTGAGGGGAGAGAGAGGCTGGGTTAGAGTGAGAGAGACTGGAGGGAGTGAGAGAACCTGAGGGCAGAGTGAGAGTCTAGGGGTAGTGACAGAGGCTGTTGCGAATGTGAGAGGCTGAAAGGAGTGAGAGAGGCTGGGGGTGATTGTGAGGCTGTGGAAGAGTAAGTGAGGCTTTGGGGGGAGACAGGGTGAAGCTGGGAGGGGGAGAGGGTCAGGCTAGGGGAGTGTGCGAGACTGGGAGAGTGAGAGGGGCTGTGGGTGAGTAGGTAAGGCTGGGGAACGAGTGTGAGGGGCTGTTCGAGGGTGAGAGAGGCTGGGGGCGTGAGAGAGGTTGACGGGAGAGTGAATGAAGCTGGGGAGTGAGAGAGGCTGGGTGACTGACAAACTGGGAGGAGAGAGAGAGGATGGGAGGAGAGTGAGAGATTGCAGGCGGAGAGAGAGCCTGAGGGAGAGTGAGAGAGGCTGGGGGAGAGAGAGAGGCTGGGATGAGAGTGAGAGAGGCTGGAGGAGAGTGAGAGACACTGGGGAAAAGTGAGAGAGGCTGGGGGAAGTGATAGAGGCTGGGGGAATGAGAAAAGCTTTAGTCGAGTGAGAGCGGCTGGGGGACGAGTGAGAAATGCTGGGGGAGAGTGAAAGGCTGGGGCGAGTGAGAGAGGCGGGGGGAGAGTGAGAAAGGCTGGGGGAGAGGGTGACGCTGAGGGGAATTAGAAAGGGTAGAGGGAGTGAGAGAGGCTCAGGGACATTGATTGAGTCTGGTGGAAGAGTGAGAGTTGCTGGAGGAGAGTGAGATAGATTGCGGAGAGAGACAGAAAGGCTGGGGCGAGTGAGAAAGGCTGGGGGAGAGTGAGCGACGTCGGTGGAGAGGGAGAGCGGCTGGGGGGTGAGAGTGATAGGCTGGCGGGAGTGAGAGAGGCTGGGGGGAGAAATGAGAGGCCGAGGGGAGAACGAGAGAGGCTGGGGGAGAGGGAGAGGCTGAGTGGATTTGGAGAGGCTGGAGGGAGTGAGAGAGGCTCAGGGTCATTGATTGAGTCTGGGGAAAGAGTGAGAGAGGCTGGAAGATGATGAGAGAGGATGTGTGAAGAGTTGGAGAGGCTAAGGGAGAGAGAGGCTGGGATAGAGTGAGAGAGGCTCGAGGAGCGTTAGAGGCCGGGGGGAATGAGAGAGGCTGGAGGGAGTGAGAGAGGTTGGGGGAGAGTGAGTGATGCTGGGAGAAGAGAGAGATAGGTCAGTAAAGTGTGAAAGAAGCTGAGGGAGAGTCAGTGAGGCTGGGGGGAGAATGAGAGAGATTGGGGTGAGAGGGAGAGGCTGGTGAGTGTGACAGAGGCTTTGGGAGAGTAGAAGCTGGGGGAATGAGAGAGTCTGTGTTGAGTGAGAGAGGCTGAAAGGAGTGAGAGAGGTTGGGGGAGAGTGTGAGGCTGGGCGAAGAGTAAGTGAGGCTGGGGGGAGTGGGAGAGGCTGGGGGAGAGAGAGAGAGACTTGGGAAGTGAGAGAGGCTGGGATGGAGAGGGAGAGGCTGGGGGTTGTGAGAGACTGAGGAATTGAGAGGGGCTGTGGGGGAGTGAGAGAGGCTGGTGGTCGTGAGAAACGCTGCGATGAGTCTGAGTGAGGATGGGGGAGTGAGAGAAGCTGTGGAGAGTGCGATTGCCTGGGAGAGTGAGATGCTGGGGGAGTGAGAGAAGCTGGGGGAGATTGCGAGCGGCTCGGAGACAGTGAGAGACTGGGGTGGCGGGGAGAGGATAAGAGGAGAGTGAGATATGTGGGACTTAGAGTAGCTGAGGGAGAGTGAGAGACTCGGGGAAGAGAGAGAGACGCTGGGAGGAGAGTGAGAGAGTCAGGAGGAGAGTGAGAGAGGTTGGGGAAGAGTGAGAGAGGCAGGGGAAGAGTGAGAGAGCCTGGGAGGAGTGCGAGATGCTGGGGGAGCATGTGAGAGGCTGGGGGAAGTGGGAATTGCTGGGGGATAGTGAGAGAGGCTTGGGAAGTGGGCGAGGCCGGGGAGAGTGAGAGAGTCTGGGGGAAGGGTGAAAGGCGCTGGGGGAGGGTGAGAGAAGCGGCGGTGAGTGAGATAGGCTGTGGGAGAGTGAGAGAGGCTTGGGGGAGCGTGAGAGGCTGGGGGGAGAGTGAGAGAGGATGGAAGGAGAGTGAGAGAGGCTGACGCTGAGATACAGAGACATGGGTTTGGGGGAAGACGGATCACGTTATTCCAAGTCCCTACAAGGAACATCGTTGGAGCGGTTGATATCCAGAAATCACGACTGTCAATATTTACAGGATACCCAATAAACCTGGGCAGGGGGGCGGGTGTCAAGGACGCACTTGCGTTTGTGTAAGGCACTTCAGCTGCCAGAGGGATGTACTTGGAATGGGGTCAGATACTTCAGCTGGGTAACGCATGCACGGACTGGGATAAGGCATTTTTGCTCAGAGAGGCATGCACTTGGACTGGGATAAGGCACTTCGGCTGAGGGAGGCATGAACGTGGACTGGGCAAGGCACCTAGAACATAAGAAATCTGAGCAGGAGTAGGTCATACGGCCCCTCGAGCTTTCTCCACCATTCAATAAGATCATCGCTGACCTGATCATGGACACAGATCCACTTCCCCGTCCGCTCCCCATAACCGCTTATGCTCTATCGTTTAAGAAACTCTCTATTTCTGATAAATGTGTTCAATGTCCCAGCTTCCGCAGCTCTCTGAGGCAGCAAATCCCGCAGACTTGCAAACCTCTGAGAGAAGAAATTTCTCCTCATCTCTGTTTTCCACGTGTGGCCTCACCAATACCTTATATAACTGTAGTAAGACTTCCTTGCTTTTATAATCCATTCCCTTTGCAATAAAGATACCATTGACCTTCCTGATCACTGTTTTACCTGCATGCTATCATTTTTTATTTCAGGCACAAGTACCCCCAGGCCCCGCTGTACTGCGGCTCTTTACAATCTTTCTTCATTTAAGTAATAACTTGCACTTTGATTTTTTTCTGCCAAAGTGCATGACCTCACGCTTTCCAAAATTATACTCCATCTGCCAATTTTTTGCCCACTCACTTAGCCTATCTATGTCCTTTTGCAGATTTTTTGTGTCGTCCTCACACATTGCTTTTCCTCCCAACTTTGTATCATCAGCAAAATTGGCTGCGTTACACACAGTCCTTGTTCCAAGTCGTTATTATAGATGATAAATAGTTGGGATCCCAGCAATGATTCCTGCAGCAGCCCACTGATTACTGGTTGCCAACCAGAGAATGAACAATTTATCCCGACTCTCTGTTCTCTGTTAGTTAGCCAATCCGCTATCCATGCAAACATATTACCCCCAACCCTGTGAACTTTTATCTTGTGCAATAACCTTTTCTGTGGCACCTTGTCAAATGCCTTCTGGAAGTCCACATCTATTTGTTCCCCTTTATCCACCCTGTTCGTTACATCCTCAAAGAACTCCAGCAAAGTTCTCAAACATGACATCCCCTTCTTAAATCCATGTTAGAAACATAGAAACATAGAAAATAGGTGCAGGAGTAGGCCATTCGGCCCTTCTAGCCTGCACCGCCATTCAATGAGTTCATGGCTGAACATGCAACTTCAGTACCCCATTCCTGCTTTCTCACCATACCCCTTGATTCCCCTAGTAGTAAGGACTCCATCTATAGAAACATAGAAATTAGTATCACGCAACCGCTGAACAGCCCATCCCTCAAGCACTGTCTCGATAGAAAACTAGCTTCTCCCATTAAAATATCGGAAACGCAAAATCACCAGATATTGCCAAAACCCGGGATTGAATCAGGGACATTTAGATCTTCAGTCTAACGCTCTCCCAACTGAACTTTTTCGGCCGGATTCTGACAGACCGAATTTTGACTCTGCCAGACCGAATTTTGCTTTTTGCTTTTCCAAATGTCTTGCTACTGCTCCTTTAATAATGGACTCCAATGTTTTCCCACCAAAGATGTTAAGCTAACTGGTCTAAAGTTTCCTGCTTTTTGTCTGACTCCTTTTTTGAATAGGGGCATTACATTTGCAGTTTTCCAATCTGCAACGGCTGGGGTAGGCATGCACGTGGAATGGGATAACGCACTTCGGCTGGTGGAGGGATGCACTTGGCCTGGTGTAAGGCACGTCAGCTGGGTTGGCTTGCACTTGGACTGTGGTAAGGCACTTCGGCTGAGGAGGGATGTGCTTGGACTGGGGTAAGGAACTTTGGCTGGCCCTTCCAGACTTCTTGGGTGCTCTGTCCTCTTTCGCTTACGGAAGTCAAAGTACTTCGAGTTATAATTTGCAAAGTCAGTGGTACCTTGGGATGTGCGGTTCAAGTTACACATTCCGGAACTTCAGGATTTGGTGTATCCCCCAAGCGGACTAATCATGGACAAAGGGTAGAGCCTGCTGGCCATTTTTGCAGTGCCAATAAGAACATCATATCATAACATGATTCGGCAGTCAACATAGTTTTATGAAAGGGAAATCATGTTTGACATATTTATTAGAGTTTTTAAGGATGTAACTGGAAGGGTAGATAAAGGAGAACCACTGGATGTAGTACAGTTGGATTTCTAAAAGGCGTTCAATAAGGTGCCACATAAAACGTTGTTACACAAGTTAAGGAATGATTGGTTTGGAGATGATGTATTTGCATGGATAGAGGACTAGTTAACGGATAGCAAACAGAGTGCAGGGATAAACGGGATTTTTTCTGGTTGGCAGGCTCTAAATGGTGGAGTGCCGCAAGGATCAGTGCTGCAGCCTCAGCTATTTACAATCTATATTAATGACTGAATGAAGGGACCGAATGTAATGTATCCACTTTTGCTGCCGATACAATGATAGGTGGGATAGTGAGCTGTGAGGAGAAGATAGATAGACTTCTTGAGTGGGTAGTAAGGTAGAATATGGAGTATGGTGTAGGAAAATGTGAGGTTATGGTAGAAATAATAAAATACAGAATATTTTTGAAACTGTGGGAAAATTTTATGGTGGTGTTCAGAAAGATGTGGGTGGCCTCATGCAAGAAACACAGAATGCTAGCATGCAGGTAATAAGGAGGGCAATATTGTAAGCGTGTTGGAGTGTAAGTGTATGGAAGTCTAACAACAACTGGGCATTTTGATCTCCTTATCTAAGGAAGGATATATATGCCTTGGAGTCACTGTATTGATTCCTGTGATGAGAGAGCTGTCTTATGTTGAAAGATTGTGTAGCATGGGTCCATAAACTCTGGAGTTCAGAAGAATGAGAGGTGCTCTTAGTAAAACATACACGATTCTCAAGGGGACTGGCAGTTTAAATGCTGAGATTTTTTTTCTCTATCTGGAGTATCTTGAACTCGGGGAACTAGGCCGTACATGCTTCTCAACTAGCACGTTTTCTTTGAAACCTGAAACAGGGAGACAATGATGTAAATATTAACACAACAACAACTTGCATTTATATAGCGCCTTTAACATCGTAAGACGTTACAGGGCGCTCCGCGAAATCTTAAGACAAATCAAATTATGCTGACACTGAACCACATAAAAGATAAATTACGGCAAATGCTCAAAAGCTTGGTCAATGAGGTAGGTTTTAAGGAGCATCAATCTTGACATCTTTTTGAAACACCCTAAATCAGGAGTATTAATCAGTGTCATTTCCTCTAGGTCTGAAAGTTGTGAGAAGTTGGCTTTTGATTGGACTCATGGGTGTCGAATTCATATGATTAGATAGGATAGTCAGTGCAAAAATAGGCTAGTCAGCCCAACCTGTCAATATCGACGTTTGTGAACCACTGGAGCATCCTCCCCTCTTTCCGCATCCAGCACTATCAGCATATCCCTCCATTCAGTTCTCCCTCATATATTTATCTAACCGCTCCTTACATGCATCTATAATATTAGATTCAACAACTCTGGTGATAGCGACTTTTACATTCTGACCACTCTCTGCGAAAAGAAGTTTCTTCTTAATTCCCAATTTGATTTGTTGCTGATTTTTCTTACACTGATGATCTCTAGTTATACTCTTCCCTGCAAGTGGAAACACTCTGTATCTATTCTAACAAAACCTTTCAAGATATTAAAGAGCTCTATTAGGTCATCCCTTAGATTTCTCGTTTCACGACAAAATAAATTGAGCCTGTGGATTCTTTACTGATAGTATACCATCTGCTCTGCACCTATCCAGTGCCTTGCTATCTTCTTTTTAATATGGCGACCAGAATTGCACACAGTACGCCTAATGTGGTCGAACTGTAGAGTGTTCTGCATTGGTCGGTTTTAAAATGGCGTGGTCAGGCTGTCCGGTCACAATAAAAGGGGCCCGCACTTCATCTTTTGAGGAGACATTTCACGGGCATCCTGTAGTAACTGAAGGCCATTTGCTTACAGAAGCTGATTGTACATTTTAAACATTGTCGATCTGGGTGCACGGGCAGGACAGGTAGTGATGGGCACTTGTTGCCACGTCTTTCTGTATGGATGCAAAACGCCTGAAATAGAATAACTGAGTTGTCCCAGATGGCAGATGAGATTAAAGGCGATGGACTGCTAATGGATTGTGCTCATTTACTGTGTTAAGCGTTTGTTGCTGATAAACCTTCCAAGCATTTGACTGAATATTACATAAATTAGGCTTTGAATCCAAATCTCCTCAAAACTGCAATTTCGTGATAACATTATGGTACATACCATAAATAACCACCTTATCCATTGTGCTGCGTGCTCACTGACTAAGTCACGGTGATTTCTTATTTTTTCTTGATATGCCAACTGAATTAACTGACTGGAGGAATTGTATTAACTCCACGTGACCGTCTCGGCTCATCCCTGGGCCGAATTGAGAGTGGGGTGAGAAAATTCTGCAACAAAAATTAGAACTGAAACATTATTGTTCTTTAAGGAAGGGTGAATGACCCCTACATTCCTATTTTACATTTGGACACAGTCCCATCCCGCTCTCATGATGCTTAATCCCCTCTCAGCGGGACTGGAGAATCATGTTCGAAAAGGAGGCTCATGGTCTGCTCAGCAGAAAGTCAATGTTCCGCATGTTCTTTCAGACAGCTTTCCAACTGGACACAGGCATCCAACTGCCGTGCGAGCACTGCTGCCTATTCCAAGTCAACAATATTCGAATGTCTTCACAAAGCTAGTTTTGAATAAGCGACCTGTATTATCAAATAAGATTTTGCAGCATTAATAGCTCAATATTATCGTCTGTCTCGGCATCCTTAAAGTTACACTCTACCTGAAGAAAACTGTAATTGGTGCTGCTTTATTTCACTGGGAGCGCGTAGGAACATATCTGTGAAGATATTTGCACCGGATTTACACCATTCCTGTCCTATAGTCCAGGTCTTTCATTATCCAATTCTGCCCTCGTTGCAGGTTAGATCAGCCCAGGCCGTCCATTGAAGCCTGAGAAGTCAGTCAGCGAAAACTAGAGAAATACAAGAGACAGAGATAGGGAGAGATAGAAAGATGCATGCGACGACAATAACAGAAAAGATCACTGCAGATTGAGGGGAAAACCTTTTGCTCCCTTGAAATGTTGAAAAGCGTAAATGAAAATTGGGTGACAGCTTAAACGTGCCTTCCTCCCTGGCGGATCTCTCAGGTTCTCAGAGAGGGAATTGCAGCCCGGCAGCTAGAGTTATTATTTATTCGAACACTGAATGGAGCTTTAACCAGTGTAGCGGCGAGCAGGTTTTCAGGCTGAGTGGATTTCAGGCCCAAAACAATAAATCTTCCGGCTATCGCAGACAGTTGCAGTTTGCTGCAACATTTTACTTTCCAGCCTCGGATCCAGCCAACACTGTCCTATGGGGAAAGGAAAGGGGAAGTGTGACTAGCTGAGAGCTGGCACGCTCTCGATGGGGCGAATGGCCTCCTGCTGTGCGGTAACCATTCTATTAATTCTTATTTGGACTTTGATAGGACTTGAATCGACAAGTTTAAATGTTTCTATAGAACAGATTCAGCGAGAATTCTAATGCACGAGTCATTGCAACACTGAGCACAATATTTTTAGCGAAATGTTCAGGAAAATCCTTGTTTCTGTTGAATGTGATGCAGTAATTAAGTAGAGATAACCAATGCGTTTATAGATCTTCTATTTGAAATCGAGTGTTTTTCCGGCACATTATTCTTTACATCAGAGTTACTGATTAAATGTCAAAACGCCTCCACTCCATCCCAAAAATAAGTATAACTCTAATCCTCCGTTGCAATATTGTTAGCAAGAGGAAACTAAGTGCTGGAATAAAACCGCGAATATGTAGATAACGTTTGGGGATATCTCAATTGCACCTTCGATTCCTGTGGAAATGTCATAAGCAAAGCCATCAACTGTTCTTGGTGAGGCCCGAACTCACAACCTCGGCTTTTCTCCGGGGCTTGTACTACCATATAAGTACTGCGCCCTATCCGATTCCATCGCTAGAAATGCGTGTGGATGCTGTGTGGTATTAATGCTCCCATTATGCAGCTGCCTGTTCCACCTGTCTTATAATTCCTCCCCGAAAAATCTATCGAGGCTGAGGGTCAATTGATATTTTGAAGATTCACATTGATCGATTTTTGTTGGGCAAGGATACAAACATTTATGGAATCATCGCAGGCAAATGGAATTAAGAATTAGTCAGTTAAAAGTGACAGAAACAGAAAGAGCTGCAAACAAACGTTGCATTTTATTCATATTTAACAGCAACAATATCCGTGCTGTGCGCAATTATGCTGTGGTCATAGAAAAACTCCCTAAACTTCCGAAACTTCCGTGGCTTTTCTGTGGCTCTCTTTCCGCTATTCCCTTCCTCCTGCACGCTGCCAGTTTTTAAACCTAGTTTTAAACGTTGCTCTGGGAAGGGCATTCTACAGTCTCAGAACCATCTCTACCGTTTCATTGTTTAATTTCTATGTTTATTAATTAAGAAACTCCTTGAGCTACAATGGTAGTGCTTGCGACAACGTAATAAAAAGCGGCTTTTTGGAAACACGTTGTGATCATAGTTTGGTTTTGTACAGAATTGAACCTATTCTGTTAGATGGACTGTTATTTTGACAATAAACTATATCTTGTTATAAATGTTGGCTCATGAGTTCCGTAGTGTCAGATGACCAACTGTTTGATGCCCTCATTTATTTCATGTCGGGAATAGACACGGGTATTCATTCAGAAATAACCCATAGATTGACACTGAGGTGACCGCAGTGAGAGTGACAGACAGCAGCGGGGCATATGGCGGAATCGACAAGAGAGATGGATAAATAAAAAACAGCCACAGACTCTGAAAACTACAAACATCACAAATAAGAGCATTGGCTGCTGTCGGTGAGATTCGAACTCACAACCTCTGCATTTCCCGGGCCCGTAATTTCATAGAAGTACGGCACGCTAACCAATTGCGCCACGGTATCTGCACAAGTTGTGGTCTCGGTGTTCCCATCATACAAGCAAGAAGAACACGATTCATCGAATCATTCAGCACAGAAGGAAGCTTTTCATCCCATCGTGTCTGTGCCGGTTCTCTGCATGAAGCCTTCAGTTATTGAGACTCCATAAATTTTCGCCATAGACGTGTTTTATTTTTGGGTGTAATGTTTTGTTATTTATCATGAATTTGGATGTCCATGCAGGAAATGTATAAATATATTTGTGCATCTATCTGTGAGATGTAAATAAAATTGTGTGGAACCTTGATAATCAAATTATTTGTGTTCATCTCTGTGTTATTATAAATGTATTTGTTTTTATGTCTGTTTTCTTTATGAATTTATCTCCAAGTATCTCGATGCTATATTTATATTTACGTTTATTTGCGAGGTGTTTACAAGTAACATAGATACAAATATATACGCAGTAAATACATTCATAACAAGCACAGTTTCTCCATAATACTATTATAAATAACGTTGTAGTATTCATATACATAAACACTGACACAGATATACAAAATATATTTATATCCTACAGAACAAATTATAAATTAACACAGAGACACCAAAATATATTTAGAGCTATCACTGATCAAAGAACATTTTACTACCTACAGTGTTCAGCAAATTCTGCTGTGCCTGTGTTTCCTGTGCATATGCTCGGTGTAAGGGAAAGTTTGGCTGTGCCGTGGTATATCGTTTCACAAGGATGGGCTGAAATGCGCTGTCTGAGGCCACGTTCACTGCTATATTTGATATCTAGTAATCATCTGGACTTATGTATAAAGGCATAATTACAACATCTACAGATGTTTCAGCCTGGTACACAAATCCACTGCCAAATTAGTTCAACCACTCACCAGCCCCAGTTGTTTAACTTCCCATGACGAATTTGGTCCAATCTCTGTGGATGTACAACCTGACCTACTGCAACAGGTCCCTCCTCCGCCAGAACTGGTCCCAATGCCCCAGGATTCAGTAGTCCAACTTTGTGCACCGTTTATCCAGACGTACGTTGCTACTTCTAAACTCAATAGCGCGGGGAACTGGGAATAATCCATAGAATACCTTTGTGGTCCTGCTCATTAATTTCCTCAATTGCACCTGAAACTCTGACTGGAGGAACTCATCCCCTTGTTTCCTTATGTCATTGGTTAGTACATAGATAACGGCTTATGCTGCTCCCCTTCACCCCGAAAAATGTTTTGCACCCACTCAGTGATGTTCTTTAGCTGTCAGCAGGGAGGATACACACCACGTATGACTCACGTTTGCCGTTGCAGAAAGGTACTAAATTTCGAATCCCCAATGACGTTAGCTTATGTCACTTTTTAGTTTCAAAAGCAAAGGAATGCGAATCCTGTCAATCTGAAATTAAATAGAAAATGTTGGATATACTCAGCCAGTCAGGCAGCATCTCTGCAAAGATTTCTGATGACGGGGTCGTGATTAAATGTCATTCACGTGATGCCGTCCCAGGAATTTGAATCCCTCCCTCTTGCACCACTGCTCAAGCCACGTATTTATTCTAACTATCCTGCTCCCTCTACTCTGATTAGAACGTGGCACTGGTAGCAATCCAGAGATTACTACCTTTGAGGTCCTACTTTTTAATTTAACTCTTAGCTCCCTAAATTCAGCTTGTAGGACCTCTTCCCACTTCTTACCTATATCTTGGTACCTACATGTGCCGCGACAACTGGCTGTTCACCCTCCCTCTCCGGAATGCTCTGCAGCCGCTCCGAGATATCCTTGACCCTTGCACCAGGGTGCCTTTCCCTTGCAAGACATCTCCCCCGACAGTATCCAAAACGGTATATCTGTTTTGGTGGGAGAGGACCACAGGGGACTCCTGCACTACCTTCCTGCTATTGCCTTGTCTCTTGATCACCAAATCACAATCTGTCCAAACCTTACCTGCGATGTGACCAACTCACGAAATGTGCTATCCACAAAATTCTCAGCATCGCGCATTCTCCAGAGTGAGTCCATCCGCCGCTCCAGTGCCGTCATGTGGTCTGTCAGGAGCTGCAGCTGGACACACTTCCCGCACACATAGTAGCCAGGCCTGACTTCCCACCTAGCACAGGAGGAGCATGACACGGGTCCGAGCTCTACTGCCATAACTTAACCCTTAAATTAATTTACTTACTAAAATTTACTTAACCACCAAACAGCTACTTAGTAGTTCGCTGCCAAATAAACCAATCTAAAATTCAGTCTAAAAGAGAGTTATACTTACCAGTCGAACATCCAACCACTTATCCACTTGGCTGTGACGTCACCTCTTATTTTCGCACCCCTCTATCTTTGTCTGCAACTGGTTGGCCTGGTGTCTGGGCCTCCGTCTCCTACTCTCGCCCTCCTTATCAGCTGCTCTAATGTCAGCACTGGTAGGAAAAACAAGCCAAAAAAGCACCGGCCTGATAAGTACTCATAAGGTAATACCTGTTGACTAGCGAGATGGACGCGGGGGCTCGATCACTAACTGCCTCGTGCTCCTATTCAGTACATCTCTGACTGGAGTAAGAATAAAACGGGGAAGGTGGCACGACCGTGGCTAAAAAGGGAAATTAAGGATTGTGTTAAAAGCAAGGAAGACGCAAATACATTAGATAAAATATGTAACAAACCTGAGGAATGGGAGAAATTTAGAATTCAATATAGGAGGACAAAGGGTTTAATTAAGAGGGGGAAAATAGTGTACAAGAGGAAGATTGCAGGGAACAAAATACTGACTGCAAAAGCTTCTACAAATATGTGAAGAGAAAAAGATTAGTGAAGACAAAAGTAGGTACCTTGCAGTAGGATTCAGGTGAGTTTATAAAAGTGGAACAAAGAAATGGCAGACCAATTGAACAAATACTTCGGTTCTGTCTTCACGAAGGAAGACACAAATAACCTCGCGAATGTACTAGGGGACAGTCGGTCTAGTGAGAAGGAGGAACTGAAAGATATCCTTCTCAGGCAGGAAACTGTGTTCGGGAAAATGATGGAATCGAATGCTGATAAATCCCCGGGGCCTGATAGTCTGTATTCCAGGGTACTTAAGGAAGTAGTCCAAGAAATAGTGGATGCATTGGTGATCATTTTCCAACAATCTATAGGATCTGGATCAGTTCCTATGGACTGGAGGGTAGAAAATGTAACACCACTTATTAAAAAAAGGATGGAGAGAGTAAACGGGTAATTAGACGCTGGTTAGCCTGACTTCAGTAGTGGGGAAAATGTTGGAATCAATCATTAAGGAAGAAATAGCAGCACATTTGGAAAGCAGTGACAGGATCGGACCAAGTCAGCATGGATTTATGAAAGCGAAATTATGCTTGACAAATCTTCTGGAATTTTTGGAGGATGTAACTAGCTGAGTAGGCAAAGGAGAAACAGTGGACGTGGTGTATTTCGACTTAGAAAAGGTTTTGACAAGGTCCCGCGCAGGAGATTGGTGTGCAAAATCAAAGCACATGGTATTCGGGGTAATGCACTGACGTGTACAGAGAACTGGTCGGCAGACAGGAAGCAGAGAGTCGAGATGAACGGGCCCTTTTCAGAATAGCAGGCAGTGACTGGTTGAGTGCCACAGGGCTCAGTGTTGAGACCCCGGCTCTTTAAAATATACATTAACGATTTGGATGAAGGAATTGAGTGTAATATCTCCAAGTTTGCAGGTGACACTGAACAGGATGGCGGTGTGAGTTGTGAGGGGGATGATAAGAGGCTGCAGGGTGACTTGGACAGGTTAGGTCAGTGGTAAAATGCATGGCAGATGCAGTATAATGTGGATAAATTTGAGGTTATCCATTTTTGGGGGCAAAAACACGAAGGCAGAATATTATCTGAATTGTGGCACAATAGGAAAAGGGGAGGTGCAATGAGCCCTGGGTGTCATGGCTCATCAGTCATTGAAGGTTGGCATGCTGGTACAACAGGCTGTGAAGAAGGCAAATGGAATGTTGGACTTCATAGCTCGGGGATTTGAGTATAGGAGCTGGGAGGTCTTATTGCAGTTTTGCAGGTCTTAATGGGTCCTCACCGGGAATATTCTGTTCCGTTTTGGTCTCCTAATCTGAGGAAGGACGTTCTTGCTATTGAGCCAGTGCAGCGAAGGTTCACCAGATTAATTCCAGGGTGGCTGGACTGCCATATGTAGAGGAACTGGATCAACGTGAACTTCATTCACTGGAGTTTAGAAGGATGAGAGGGGTTCTCATAGAAACATGAAAGATTCTGACGGGACTGGACAGGTTAGATGCGGCGAGAATGTTCCCGATATTGGGGAAGTCTAGAACCAGGGGACATAGTCTTAGGATAAGGGGAAGGCCTTATAGGACTGAGATGAGGAGAAACTTCTTCACTCAGCGAGTTGTTAATCTATGGAATTTCCTGCCGCAGAGATTTGTTGATGCCAGTTCAGTGGATATATTCAAGGGGGAGTTAGATGTGACCCTTATGGCTAAGGGGTTCAAAGCGTATGGAGATTAAGCAGGAAAGAGGTACTGTTGTAATGATCAGCCATTGAACAGCGGTGCACGCTCGAAGGGCCGAATGACCTACTCCTGCACCTTATTCTATGTTTCTATGTTTCTATGTCTTCTGGTCAACCACTCCCGCTCTACCTGCACACTCCTAAGCTGCAGGGTGACCACCTCTAGAAGAGAATTGGGTAAATAATTGATGGCGAACAGTTTGCAGGGCTCTGGGGAAAGTGTGTAATTTTATGCTTCTGAAAACCTCAGTTCACTGTTTTAATTCTCGGCCGCGCCCGCAGGGATTTTCCGACATTTAATGTACTTTTTCACTTTTTCTCTCTCTATGATTCATTATATTTCTCTCTGAGTATGACTTTTTTTTCATCTATCAGTCTCGCTTTATGTCTAACTCAGTTGCAGTGAATTTCTGTAAGCTTTTCTCATTGGGGATTTGTTTATCCGTCCTAATATAACTTTCCCTCTGTTACACTTTCCATCACTCCCCACATCAATTTACTCCGCAGCTTATGAGTTATCCCTTTAAGCGCTGCTTCAATCTGAGCTTGCTGATACTGGGTGGTCGACGTGGATTTTAACATTATTCATTCAAAAATGTTCAGTGTTGACGGGAAGATTACATGTTCTGTGGGTTAACGCAAGGGGGTTTGTTGTCGAGTTATGGACGATCAGTTCAATGCGTTATTTGCCTAAGTGCTGTGCTTTTGAGATTCAGATTTTCACCATCCACAGTTAAACACCAGGTATATATCCTCCCACGTTTGCAGAGTACGCAGATGTGTAGTTTGCTCAGCGCTGAAAACTAAATTTTGAGTCTGCAAGTGATGTGACGAATTTTCAAGCACTGCACAGCAGCGTGTTCATCACCAGGATGGCTGAGTTGTTAAGGTGTTGGAATTAAAATCCAACTGATGTGTGTCTGCGTGTGTTCCAACCCACTCCAAGTAAATGTTCAACGAACTGGTTTGCCAATTAGACTTAATGCTTGTTTGTTTTGAAAGCGTGGAAGCGGTCCATAATCTCTGCACATCATATATTTATAATTCACCCTTCACGACAACGTTTCTCTCATTATAATTAGTGTTCTGCCAATTGACTAAACATAGGAACAGGATTACGCCATTCCGCCCCTTGTACCTATTGGCCATTCCATTAATTCTTGGCTGAGCTCTATCTTAACTCGATCCATCTGCATTGGCTCCACATCATGAAAACCATTATCTAGGTAAAACTATCGATCTAAAATTACCAGTTTTAATTGAGATTGCATATCCTGCTTTTTGTAGAAGATAAATCCACCACCCTTTGCGTGAAGAAGATTTTCTTAACTTCTCTACAGAATGGCATGTCTCTGATTTTAACATTATGTCCCCTTGTCGTAAACTGCCCCACGAACGGTGAAAAAAGCTTTATCTCTATCTATCTTATCAATTCTTTTCAAAACCTTAAAAACCTCAATGAAATCAACACTTAACCTTCTATATTCCAGGGGGTATAAACCTAGTTTATGTATCCTCACTTCATAATTTAACTTGTGGCACCCTGGTAACATTCTCGTGAATATGAACTGTGCACCTTCCACGTCCAATCTATAATTTCTAAGGGGCCGTGCCCATAAAGGGACTAGATATAATGGAGAGAAACGGATTATTTCCCTTAGCAGCGGGCTCAACAACCAGGGGGCATACATTTATAATAATTGTAGAAGGTTTACAGGAGATTAGATGGGAAATTTTCACAGGCAGAGAGTTGTAGTTGTCTAAAACGCAATACCTGAAAAGGTGGTAGAGGCAGAAAGCTTTAGCACCTTTAAAAATATTTGGATATGTACCTGAAGTGCCATAACATGCAGGGTTATGGACCTAGAACTGGAAAGTGGGATTAGGCTGGATAACCGTGGCACGGACAGGATGGGCCGGAATAGCCTCCTTCCATGCTGTAAACTTCTATGACCTATTATATTCTATAACTTAGAGTACTCCAGATATAGTCTAACTACTTCTCTGTACAGTTGAAGAAAAACTTGCACTGCTTTATAGTCCAACCCCTTGTTATAAAGCCGAACATGCCATTAGTTGTTTCGAATATATTTGTAACTTGCTACTGCACGTTAGCGGGATGGGCACTAGGACTCCAAACCACTTTGGAACTCCATCCCTCCGAGCTGTGCTCCATTTAATTCGTACTCGGATCTAAACTATGTGATCTAAAATGGACGACCACACAATTACCTGTTTGGAAACTATCTGCCACTGAATCATCCATTCACTTAATCTATCAATATATCTTTATAAGTAACGCCTAAGTAACTTAATATATCATAAATATTTGCATCATCTGCAAACGGGGATATATGGCTGCCTGTTGTGCCTTCTTAATCTTTAAGAAATATCGAATGAAACATTTTTTTAACACTGACAGTTTAAAACGTGCCATGTTTTGAAGCCCTGGTAGGGTCTGTGGGAAGAGTAAGATTTCAGGTCGATGACCCATGTGATCCTTCAAATATACATCATGCAACTGTACGCTGTTTTCAAACAGTAAAAGCACGGGCTTGCATTCCGTAGCATCTTTCAGGAACATAGAATGACCCAGTTGCTCGCCGTTGCTCAGTTTGTATTCCAGCAGGACCGCCAGCCTCCAGACATCATTACAGACTTGGTCCAAATATGGCCAAAAGTGATTAATTCTAAAATGAAGCGAGAGTGATTGTCGTTGACATCAAAGCAGCATTTAACCGAATGCTGCATCAAGGAAGTTTCTAACGGTGAAGTTATTGCGGGGTTAATCTCCACTACTGGAGACATACCTAGCCTAAAAGAAGATGGTTGTGGTTGTTCGACGCCAATCATCTCAGCCCAGGATATCGCTGCAGGAGTTCATCATGACCTGCTTCATTAATGACCTGCCCACCATCATAAGGTCAGAAGTGGGCATGATTGCTGAAGATTGTATTTTACAGCTCGAGTATCAAATCCTCAGAAAATGAACCATAAAATATATCGCCTCTCCACTATTGTGGCTGGATCAAAATCTTGGAACACCTTCTACTAAGCAGCACATTCGTAGTACCATCACCTCAGTGACATAATCATAGAACCATAGCAATTTAAAGCACAGAAGAAAACCATTTAGCTCATCTCATCCTTGCTGGTGGACAAAGCACTACCCTGCCAAATTCAATTTCTAGCTCTTGGACCGTAGCCATCAAGTTCATATCCAAGTACTGCAGTGGTCCACGAAGTTTGTTCATCACTAACTTCTCGAACGCAATTAGGGATGGGCAAGATCCCATCGATGGTGTGATACAGATATGTGCAGGACACGAAAGAGCATTCCCCCACCTCTTAGAATCATAGAATTATAGAAATTTGCCGCAGAGAAGGAGGGCATTCGGCCCATCCTGTTTCCGCCAATCGAAAGAGCAATCCAGCCTAATCCCTCGTCCCAGCTCTTGATCTGTTGCAGATTAGGGTCATTCAATCCATCTGCAAGTACTGCTGAAATGTGATGAGGGATTGTGTCTCGACCAACTTTTCAGTCAGTGAGTTCCAGACCCAAATTCATTCTGGGTGAAAAAATGTCTCCTCGACTCCCGTGTAATTCGTTTACCAATTATTTTAAATCTATGCCCCCTGATTATTGACGTCTCTGCTCAGGGGCATATGTGTTTCTTATCCCGGCCCCTCATAACATTATACAGCTCAATTATGTCACCAATTCTCCTCATCTGTTCCGACGAAAACAACCCCAATCTTTCCCCACAACCAAATCTATCCAGTCCGGGAAAAAGCCAGAGGAGAACAGAGGAAACACATGGAAGTGGAGGAGAATTGTTTGTTTTAAAGCTGTGAGTGTGGTGATCTGTAATGCACTGCCTGACAGGGTGGTGAGTCATAGAGTCATCGATTCATAAAATTGTTACAGCATGGACGAAGGCAATTCGGCCGGTCGAGCTCATGCTGGCTCTCAGTTAGTCTCAACTCCCTGTCACTTCCCCGTAGCTCTGCAGATTCAATAGTAACCAACAAAATGGAATTGGATAAATGCTTGAAGAGGCTCATTTTGCAGGGCGTTGTGGAAAGATCTGTGACTAATTGGATAGCTCGTTCAAGAGTACGATGGTCCAAGTACGCTCCATCGGTAATGCATGATGTTATGAAATGTTTTATGATAGTTTCATCTAAATGACGCTAATCATTTGCCCGTTCAGCAATCCCACTTCATTTATTTGTATATGCATCTGTGCTTGAACAACCTAATTGAAATGATGTGCAATTCGCTAGCAATGTGACGCAAGTCATACAGTTGATGAGAGTGCGGTGGCCAAGTGGTTAGTCTTCGGTTTCATAAATTGAAGATCATAGGTTCGGCGGCTATTGAGATTGTATCACATTAAATGTGACATTCTAAAGCTTTTTCCATTTTAACTATCAAAACACTTCATAATTTTGAACTAATGTCATAAATCGCCAATTAACGTTTTCTATCCTAAGGAGAAAAATCCCAGCTTCTCCACTTTCTTCGTATAAATGAGGTCCCCAACTCTGGCAGTATTCTAGTAAATCTATTCTGCACCCTCTCCAAGGGCTTGACTTCTTCCCTACAGCGTGTTGCCCACAACTGAACGCAATATTCCAGCTAAGACCTCATAAGTGTTTCATAATTGCTTGGCATAACTTCCTTGTTTTTATACTCTATTCGGCTATTAAAAAAGGAAAAGTTCCCATGTCTTCCAGATCCTGCCCCCTCTTTAGAAGTGTACGATTTAGAGCTGGTTCATACAAAACAGGGAGAGCATTCTGACCGGTTTTGGGATCATTGATCTCCAGAGGCAGATGCTTAATAGGGGATTTAAATGTTCATGTATAAATCTGGGCCCGTTAAAATTGTAACATTATTTCATGTTGCCTCTCATCATCACATCAAAGTGTATCACTTCACACTTCTCTGTGTTAACTTACATCTGCTATGTGTCTGTTCATTTCACCAGTCGGTTATGTTCTTACTCCCTCTTTGTAGAACTTACTATCTGCTTTCTGCCCCTTTGATTTTCTTTGTAGCTTTCCCATTCACCAGGATCTGTGCTATTTTTTATATTTGTGTATGCTTTTACTTTAGTTTAATGTGGTCCCTTATCGTCCATGCCTATTTTTTTTGGCCCCCAGGGGTATACCCTGATTCTGTATCACTTTTAATTATTTTAACACCTCATATCATTCTCCCCATTAACAGATTTTCCCAGTTTATTGTGGACAGTCCCTGTCTCAGCCCCTTGAAGTCGGTCTTACCGAAATCTGGAATGGTAGTGATTTTTTCTCGTTTCTCCCTGTCAAATGTTACGTTGAAGTCGATCATGTTTTGATCGCTATTAAATACATTTTCACTTACCCTTAGGCTGTTGAATAAATCCTGCTCATTACTCATTACTAAATGTAAATTGTAATGCCCCTTGTTTGTGATGGAACATATTGTTGAAGAACTAGCCCGGAATACACTCAATAAATTGCCAATTTTTCTAACAGGTGCTAGTCAGATTATCCCAATACATATGAAAATGTAAGCCCTCTATTAAAACCACACTGTCTTGACTACACGCTTGTCTAATCTCAACATTTATATATTCTAGTACTTCACAGCTGCGACTAGAGGGCCTATACACAACTCCAACTGTTGTCTTAAATCCTTTCCTTTCTCTCAATTCTACCCATAAAGTCTCCACGTCTGGCTTACCTGTAGTTAGATCCTCGCTTGGAACTGAATCATAGAATCATAGTTATTTACAGCACGGAAGATGGATATTTCGACCCATCCGTTCAACGTCGGCCAACAAAGAGCTTTCCAGCGGAATCCCGTGTTCCAGCTTTTGGGCTGTAGCCCTGTAGGTTATTGCACTTCAATGCAAATCCAAGCGCGTTTTAAATGTGGTTTGGGTTTCCGCCTCTACCACACTTTCAGGCAGTGAGTTCCAGACTCCGAACTTGCTCTGGTTGAAGACATTTCCAGTCAAATCCCCTCTAAACTTGCTACCAATGATTTTAAATCGATGTTCCCTCGTTGTTGACCATTCTGCTCAGAAAAATAGGTCCTTCCTATCCACTCTCTCTCGGCCCCTCATAATTTTGAACACATCAATAATGATTCCCCTCAGCTGCCTATATTCCAATGGAATAAAACCCAGCCTATCGAATCATTACTCATAGTTAAAATTTTCCAGTCCAGTCAACATCCTCGGAAATCTCTTTTGCACCCTCTCTAGCGCAATTGCATCGTTCCTGTAATGATGTGTATGCAGTATTCTAGTTATTGCCCAAATAATATTTTATATAACTCTAGCATAACTTCACTGCTCTTGTACAATATACCTCGGCTAATAAAGGTAAATATGCCGCATTCCTTCTGAACTAGCACGTTTTCTTTGAAACCATAAACAGGGAGGCAATGATGTAAATATTAAAACAATAACAACTTGCATTTATGTAGCGCCTTTAAGACGTCACAGGGCGCTCCACGAAAGCTTAAGACAAATCAAATACCGCTGAAAACGAGCCACATAAAAGAGAAATTACGGCAGATGCCCTAAAGCTTCGTCAATGAGATCGATTTTAAGTAGCATCAATCTTGAAACACCCTTAGCCAGGAATATTAATCAGTGTTATTTCCTCCAGGTCTAAAAGTTGTGAGAAGTTGGCTTTTGAATTGGACTCATGGGTGTCGAAATCATACGATTACATAGGATATTCAATGCAAAACAGGCTATTAGGCCCAACCTGTCAATATCGACCTTTGTGGTCCACTGGAGCATTCACCCCTCTTTCCGCATCCAGCACTATCAGCATAGCCCTACATTCAGCTCTCCTTCATATGTTTATTCGACCGCTCCTTACATGCATCTATAACATTTCATTCAACCACTCTGGTGGTAGCGAGTTTTAAATTCTTACTACTCTCTGGCGAAAGAAGATTCTTCTCAATGCCCAATTTGATTTGTTGCTGATTTTTCTTATATTGATGGTCTCTAGTAATACTCTTCCCCACAAGTAAAAACACTGTGTAACTAGTCTATCAAAACCTTTCAAGATATTAATGAGCTCTATTAGTTCACCACTCAGACTTCTTTTTTCACGACAAAATAAATTGAGCCTGTCGATTCTTTCCTGATAGTATACCATCTTCTCCGCACCCTATCCAGTGCCTTGCTTATCTTCTTTCATAATATGGCGACCAGAATTGCACACAGTACGCCGAATGTGGTCAAACTGGAGAGAGTTCTGCATTGGTCGGTTTTAAAACGGCGTGTCCAGCTGCCTGGTCTAATTAAAAGGGGCCCGCACCTCATCTTTTGAGGAGACATTTCACTACCATCCTGTCGTAACTGAAGGCCGTTTGCTTACAGAAGCTGATTGTACATTTTCAACATTTTCGATATGGGCAGGACAGGTCGTGAAGGGGACGTTTTGCAGCGTATTTCTGTATGGATGCAAAAAGCCTGAAATGGAATAGCTAAGTTGTGCTAGATGGCAGCCGAGAGGTTAAGGCGATGGACTGCTCATCGATTGTGCGCATTTACTATGTTGAGCGTTTGTTGCTGATAAACCTTCCAAGCATTTGATTGAATATTACATAAATTAAGCTTTGAATCTAAATCTCCAAAAAAACTGTCATTTCCTGAAAAAATACCTTATCCATTAAGCTGCGCACTCACTGACAAAGTCACGGTGATTTCTTATATTTTCTTGATATGCCAACTGAATTTACTGACTGGAGGAATTGTATTAACTCCACGTGATCGGCTCGGCTCATCCTTGGGCCGAATTGCGATTGGTGCGAGCAAATCCTGCAGCAAAATCTGAAACTGAGTCATTACTGTTCTTCGAGGAACGGAAAATGCCCCCTACAGGTCCTGCTATAAAGTGGGCACAGTCCCATCCAACTCTCATGATGCTTAATCACCTCTTAGCGGGACTGGAGAACAATTTTCAAGAAGGAGGCTCGTGGTCTGTTCAGCAGAAAGTCAATGTTCTGCATGTTCTTTCTGACAGCTTTCCAATTGGACATGGCATCCAACTGCCGTGCGAGCAATGCTGACTATTCCTAGTCAACAATATTGGAATGTGTTTACAAAACTAATTTTGAATATGTGACCTGTATTCTGAAATAAATTTTGCAGCATTAATAGCTTTATATTGTCGTCTGTCTCGCTATCCTCATAATGTACACTCTACATTAAGACATCTATAATCGGTGCTGCTTTATTTCACTGTGAGCGTGAAGGGACATAACTGTGAAGATATTTGCCCCGAATTTACACCATTCTGTCCTACAGTCCACGTCTTTCTTTACCCATTCCTACCCTTTTTGCAGGTTAGATCAGCCCAGGCCGTCCACTGAAGCCTGAGAACTTAATCAGCGAAAAGCAGAGAAATACAAGAGGCAGAGATAGGGAGAGATAGAAAGATGAATGCGAAGGCAATAACAGAAAAGGTCATTGCATCTTGAGCGGAAATCCTTTTGCTCTCTTGAAATGTTGTAAAAGCGTAAAAGATAATTGGGTGACAGTATAAACGTGCTTCGCTCCCTGGCGATCTCTCAGACTCTGAGAGAGGGAAATGTAGCCCGCAGCTGGAGCTCTTATTTATTCGAGCAATGAATGGAGCTTTAAACAGTGTAGTGGCGAGCAGGTAAACTTGAGTGTATATCAGGCCCAAAACATTGAACCTTCCGGCTATCACAGACAGTTTCGGTTTGCTGCAGACTTTCACTTTCCAGCCTCGGAATCAGCCAACCCTGTTGCAGGGCTATGGGGAAAGAACGGGCGATTGGGACTAGCTGAGAGCTGGCACGCTCTCGATGGGAAGAATGGCCTCCTGCTTTGCGGTAACCATTCAATTAATTTACGATTGGACTTTGATAGGACTCGAATCGACAAGTTTGAATGTTTCTATCGAACAGAATCAGCGAGAAGTCCAATGCACGAGCCATTGCAACATTGAGCACAACATTATTAACGAAATCCTTGTTTCTGTTGAATATGGTGCAGGAATTATGTGGAGATAACCAATGCGTTTACATATCATCTCTGTGAAATCGAGTGTGTTTCCGGCACATTATTCTTTACATCAGAGTTCTTCATTAAATGTCAAAACGCCTCCACTCCATCCCATAAATTATTACAATTCTCATCCTCTGTTGCAATATTGTTAGCATGAGGAAAATAAGTGCTGGAATAAAACAGTGAATATGTAGATAACGTTTGGGGATACAGCAATTGTACCTTCCATTCCTGTGGAAATGTTACAAGCAAAATTATCAGTTGTTTTAGGTGAGGCTCGAACTCACAACATCGACTATTCCGGGGCTGATACGATCATATAAGTACTGCGTGCTATCCAAGTCCACCTCTGCATGTGTGCGGATGCTGTGTGGTAATAATGCTTCCATCATACAGCTGCCTATTCCACCTGTCTTATAATTCCTCCGCTAAAAATCTATCGTGGCTGGGGGTAATTGACATTTTCAAGTTTCACAATGATAGATTTTTGTTAGGCAATGATACGAAGACTTATAGAAACATAGAAACATAGAAAATAGGTGCAGGAGTAGGCCATTCTGCCCATCTGGCCTGCACCGCCATTAAATGAGTTCATGGCTGAACATGCAACTTCAGTACCCCATTCCTGCTTTCTCGCCATACCCCTTGATCCCCTAGTAGTAAGGACTTTATCAAACTCCTTTTTGAATATATTTAGTGAATTGGCCTCAACAACTTTCTGTGGTAGAGAATTCCACAGGTTCACCACTCTCTGGGTGAAGATGTTTCTCCTCATCTCGGTCTTAAATGGCTTACCCCTTATCCTTAGACTGTGTCCCCTGGTTCTGGACTCCGCCAACATAGGGAACATTCTTCCTGCATCTAACCTGTGTAAACCCATCAGAATTTTAAAGTTTCCTAAGAGGTCCCCTCTCATTCTTCTGAACTCCAGTGAATACAAGCCCAGTTGACCCAGTCTTTCTTGATAGGTCAGTCCCACCTTGATGGGAATCAGTCTGGTGAACCTTCGCTGCACTCCCTCAATAGCAACAATGTCCTTCCTCAGGTTAGGAGACCAAAACTGTACACAATACTCCAGGTGTGGCCTAACCAAGGCCCTGTTAAACTGTAGCAACACCTCGCTGCCCCTGTACTCAAATCCCCTCGCTATGAAGGCCAACATGCCATTTGCTTTCTGAACCGCCTGCTGCACCTGCATTCCAACCTTCATGACACCCAGGTCTCGTTGCACCTCCACTTTTCCGAATCTGTCACCATTCTGCTTTTACCACCAAAGTGGATATCCTCACATTTATCCACATTATACTTCATCTGCCATGCATTTGCCCACTCACCTAACCTATCCATGTCGCTCTGCAGCCTCATAGCATCCTCCTCGCAGCTCGCACTGCCACCCAACTTAGTGTCATCCGCAAATTTAGAGATACTACATTTAATTCCCTCATCTAAATCATGTATGTACAGTGTAAACAGCTGGGGCCCCAGCACAGAACCTTGAGGTACCCCACTAGTCACGGCCTGCCATTCTGAAAAGTACCTATTTACTCCTACTCTTTGCTTCCTGTCTGACAACCAGTTCTCAATCCATGTCAGCACACTACCCCCAATCCCTTGTGCTTTAACTTTGCACATTAATCTCTTGTGTGGGACCTTGTCGAAACCCTTCTGAAAGACCAAATATACCACATCAACTGGTTCTCCCTTGTCCACTCCACTGGAAACATCCTCAAAAAATTCCAGAAGATTTGTCAAGCATGATTTTCCTTTCACAAATCCATGCTGACTTGGACCTATCATGTCACCTCTTTCCAAATGCGCTGCTATTACATGCTTAATAATTGATTCCATCATTTTACCCACTACCGATGTCAGGCTGACCTTCTATAATTCGCTGTTTTCTCTCTCCCTCCTTTTTTAAAAGTGGGGTTACATTGGCTACCCTCCCCTCCATCGGAACTGATCCAGAATCAATGGAATGTTGGAAAATGACTGTCAATGCATTGGCTATTTCGAAGGCCATTTCCTTAAGTACTCTGGGATGCAGTCCATCAGGCCCTGGGAATTTATCGGCCTTCAATCCCATCGATTTCCCCAACACAATATCCCGACTAATAATGATTTCCCTCAGTTCCTCCTCCATATTAGACACTCTGACCACTTTTATATCGGGAAGGTTGTTTGTGTCCTCCTTAGTGAATACTGAACCAAAGTACTTGTTCAATTGGCCCGCCATTTCTTTGTTCCCCGTTATGAATTCCCCTGATTCTGACTGCAGGTGACCTACGTTTGTCTTTACTAACCTTTTTCTCTTTTCTTATCTATAGAAACTTTTGAAATCCGTCATAATGTTCCCTGGAATCATCGCAGGCAAATGGAGTTATGACATAGTTAGTTAAAATGCGGAGCATGATTGAATGGCTGAATATCCACCTCCTGTTTCTATTTTCCTATGAATGTAGCAGGTAAGAAATAGAAAGACCTGCAAACAAACATTGCATTTTATTCATATTTAACAGCAACAATATCTGTGCCATGCCCAACTATGCTGTGGTCAGAAAAAAGCTCCCTGAGCTTCGGAAACTCCCGAGGCTTTTCTGTGGCTCTCAATCCTCTCTTCCCTTCCTCCTACACGCTGCCAGTTTTTAAACCTTGTTTTAAATGTTGCTCTGGGCAAGGGCATTCGACAGTCTTAGAACCCTCTCTACCGTTTCATTGCTTGATTTTTATGTTGATTAATTATGAAACTCTTTGAGCTACAATGGTAGCGCTTGCGACAATACATTAAAAGGCAGCTTATTGGAAACACGTTCTGATCATAGTTTGGTTTTTTACACAATTGAACCAATATCGGTGTTAAATTTACAATAAACTATATCTTGTTATAAATGTTGGCTCATTAATTCCCTCGTGTCAGATGAGGAATTGTTTGATCCCCTCATTTATTTCATGTAGGGAACAGGCACGGGTATTCATTCAGAAATAACCCACAGATTGACACTATGATGACCGCAGCAAGAGACACAGACAGCACCAGAGAACATGGAGAAGAGACAAGAGAGATGGATAAATACAAAACGGCCTCACACTCTGAAAAGTACAAACGTCACATGCAAAAGCATCGGCTGCGCTCGGTGAGTCTCGAACTCACAACCTCGGCATTTCTCGTGTTTGATATTGTCATATAAGTACCGCGCACAAACCAATTGCGCCACTAGAGCTGCAGGTCTTGTTGTTTCAGTGCTCCCATCATGCATCTGCCTGTTCCACCTGTCTTGCAAGAAAGAAAACAAAGAATCATCGAATCATTCAGCACAGAACGAAACTATTCATCTCATCGTGTCTGTGCCGGATCTCTGCAAGAAGCCTTCAATTATTGAGACTCCATAGATTTTCGCCATAGATGTGTTTTATTTTTGTGTGTAATGTTTTGTTATTTCTAATGAATTTGGATGTCCTTGCGGGAAATTTAAAATATATTTGTGCATCTATCTGTGACATGTAAATACAATTGTGTGGAACCTTGATAATCAATTTATTTGCGTATATCATTGCGTTTTTATAAATGTATTTGTTTTTATCTCTGTTTTCTTTCTGAATTTATCTCCAAGAATCTCTGTGCTGCAATTGTATTTACGTTTATTTGCGAGGTGTTTACAAGTAACATAGATACAAAGATAGACACAGAATATACATATATAACACACACAGGTGCTCCACAATTCAATTATAAATAACGTTGTTGCTTTCAAATACGTAAACGAACACAGATGTACAAAATATATGTATATCCCACAGAACAAATTGCTACTTAACATAGAGACATTAAAATATATTTAGAACTATCGCTGATCAAAGAACATTTTGCTCTCTGCGGTCCTCAGCAAATTCTGCTGTACCTGTTTTGCCTGTTGTGCTCGGTGTCAGGGAAGGTTTGTTCGGGCAGTGGGAAATCGTTTCCCATGGATGGGCTGCAATGCGCTGTCTGAGGCCACGTTCATTGCTATATTTGATATATACTAATCATCTGGACTTGGGTATACAGTGCAAAATTGCACCATCTACAGATGTTTCATCCTGATACAAAAATCCACTGCCAAATTAGTTCAATCTCTCTCCGGACCCAGTAGTTAATCTTCCCGCGAGTACTTTGGTCCAAGCTCTGTTGATGTCCAACCCGACCTACTGTAACAGGTCCGTCCTGCGCCAGAACTGGTCCCAATGTCCCAGGTTTCTGCAGCCCAACCTCGTGCACCGTTTCTTCTAAACTCAATAGCGCGGGGCACTGGGATTAATCCATGGAATACCTTTGTGGTACTGCTCATTAATTTCCTCAATTACACCTGAAACTCTGCCTGAAGGAACTCATCCCCTTATCTCCTTATGTCTTGGTTAGCACATAGATCAGGGTTATGCTGATCCCCTTCACACCTCGAAATGTTCCTCACCACTCAGTGATGTTCTGTACCTGACAGCAGGGAGGATACACTCCACGCACATCTCACGTTTGCCGTTGAATAAATGCCCTGACATTCGAATCCTCAATGATGTCAAATTACATAACGTTTTAGTTTCAAAAGCAAAGTACTGCGAAGCCTGTAAATCTGAAATGACATCAGAAAATGTTGGATATATTCAGGCAGCATCTCTGGAAAGATTTCTGATGACGAGGTTGTGTTTAAATGTCATTGACGTGAAGCGTCAACAATACAATCCAGATACTGCCCGAGATGAGGAGAAACTTCTTCACCCAGAGAGTGGTGAACCTGTGGAATTCTCTACCACAGAAAGTAGTTGAGGCCAATTCACTAAATATATTCAAAAGGGAGTTAGATGAAGTCCTTACTACTCGGGGGATCAAGGGTTATGGCGAGAAAGCAGGAAGGGGGTACTGAAGTTTCATGTTCAGCCATGAACTCATTGAATGGCGGTGCAGGCTAGAAGGGCTGAATGGCCTGCTCCTGCACCTATTTTCTATGTTTCTATGTTTCTATGTAATCCCAGTGCGCCAGTTTGCGGGTATTGAAACCAATCTGGATACCGCACATCAATCTGGGAGCTAAATTGATGTTGTTGTTCTTGTAAAGTCTCAACAGCAGAGGACTGCAATAAAATATCCAAGTCTTTAAGATAAATCATATGTTTCACAGTTAACAAAACGAGCCAGTTCCAAAAGACATTCAATCTTCAAAACGGTTAAATTGCGCCGTTAAATTTCCGGCATGTGTGCCCGGACAAAACACAGGCTTTGGCTGTTTTTTTTTAAATTGCAGTTCAATGCTGTTGCGACTAGTTTACTTTGAACATACTCCCTTTGAAGATTCTCACAGAGGCCGTCTGACTGGCTCACGAGTTCTCGGCCTCAACGTTTACTCACCCCTGTGAGCGCCACCTAGTGGTTAGGATGCTGCGCTCTCTCCTGGTCGGCACAGGTTCGATGCCCATTCCGGGATTTATTAAATTAAAATGAAGCTTATTAAATTAATTTCATAACTCTCTGCGAAAGATTAATAATTATTGCAATCGCCATTGATAACTTGTCAGCACGCACCCGTCGAGGCCCCTCAAGTGTGCTTCTCAGAGCGCGATGTGCATGTGCCGAAAATCGGCACTGGGACAATCAAAATGGCTTTTGACAGATCCAACGCATCCCCGTGAGAAGGGTCTTTGCGGTCGGAGATTTACGCTATTTGCGCAACTCTTGCCTCGAAGATCTCCTTCAAAATCTTACGCCTGCTAAAGGTGACAGAGAGATGAACAGGCAGGGGGAGACAGTTATGTGCATGTCAGAGAAAGAGAGAGACAGACAGGGGGTTGTGATGGAGAGGAGACAGTCCGGAGAGACAGAATGCGAGACAGACGGATTTTGAAAGAGACAGTGCGACAGAAGAGGGGGAGGGGTGAAAGAGTGAGTTAATTATGGTGGGGGTTATAGAGAGAGACAATACTGAGGGGAGGGGGCGGCTTGATAGACCGACAGGGTGAGAAAAGGTTGGAGACAAACTGAGGGGCTGGGAGATATGGTGGGAGACAAAGAGAGAGATAGACGTGGAAGACAGAAGGGTGTAGTCAGAAGTGGGAGAATAATGGAAGGGGGCAGTGCGTGACAGACAGGGGAGGCAGACAGGAAAAATTGACGGAACGCAGACAGAGAGCGACAGAGAGGGGCAGACGGGGGTGAATGGTGGAAGTGGGAAGTGCTTGACAGACAGGGGAGGCAGAAAGGGAAGACTGACGGAAGGCAGACTGAGAGCGATAGACAGGGGCAGACAGGGGTGAATGCTGGAAGGGGACAGTAATTGGCAGACAGGGGAGGCAGAAGTGTGTTAGCCAGAAAGATAACAGATTGGGCCGGGATAGAGAGTGAGAGAGAGAGAGAGAGAGCCGGTGGGGTGACGCAGTGAGTGAGAGAGAGAGGGGGTGAGACAGAAGTGTAAGGGACAGAGAAATAGAGAATTGGTTGAAACAATCGGGGCCAACAGGGCGAGTCGGCGAGAGATACAGATGGGGCAGACAGCAATGGCAGACAGATGAGGAGACAGAGACAGAGAGAGAGGCATACAGAAGAGACAAGACCAGAAAGACAGAAGAGGAGGGAGAATGAGAGATACATACGGGGGATCAGATAGAGAGACAGATAAGGGTAGGGGCGTGGGGAGGGAGATAGAGGGATGGAGACAGGCGGTGGAAAAAGGCAGATGGCAAGACAGAGAGAGGCAGGTGGGGGAGAAGGAAGGCGGAGACAGACCGAGAGAGAGAACGAGAGAAACCTTCCGGTAGCAGAGTGGGAATGTTACTGAACTAATCCAGTGGCCTGGACTAAAGATCCCGAGATGTAAGTTCAAATCCTGCCACCACAGCTGAGGAATTTAGGTTCAGTTAATTACATCAATCTGGATTTAAAAAGCTAGTATCAAAACTGACCATGATACTACTGGATCGTCGCACCAATCCAGCTGGTTCACTAATGTCCTTTAAAGGATGAAATATACTGTCTTTTCCTGCTCTGGGCGAGACGTGACTCCAAATGCACAGCAATGTGGTTGACACTTCAATGCCCTCTACAATGGCCCAGCGAGACACTCAGTTGAATCAAACCGCTGCGACAATGTCAGCATTGTGGGAGTAACTTAACCACACAGACTGCAGCGGTTCAAATAGTCGGCTCACCACCACCTTCTCCGGGGCAGTTTCAGAAGGACAAATAAGGAAGGAAGGCCTTAGTAGCGATGCCCAAAATTCTGAATTAATTCAAAAAAACACGTTGGAGACAGGGAAAGAGAGAGATATCTGGACAGAGGCAGACGGTGGGGTAATGGATGGGTCAAACGGAGTGAGAAAGATAGGGAGACAGACGTGGGGAGAAAGAGGGCGAGAACAAGAAGGCGGAGGCACAGAGTGAGACAGACAGACAGATCGGCGGAGCAAAGAGAGATAAACATTTGGGGGTGACAGAGAGAGTGCGAGATGGGGAGACCGCTGTGGATAGACAGGGACAGACGGGTTTGATGCAGAAGTGAGTACACGTGAGGCGGGTTAGAATGGGACAGACGTGGGATAGAAATCGGCAGAAATCAGACACGGAGAGACAGGGAGAAAACGACGTGATAGACAAAGAAAAAGAGCTGGGGGAGCGAGAGACAGATAAGAGAGAGCAACAAATTGGGTGTGTTGGGATAGAGATTGACTGGAAGAATGGTGGATTGCGACAGACTGTGGTAGATAGATGATATGTTACAAAGGCAAAGGCAGAGACGGTGCCAGACGGGAGCAGGCAAACTGGTGAGCCAGAACGGACAACAGAGGGTGAGAGAAAGACGGGCGATATATAGGAAGGAGATACAGAGGGAGGTACAGAGAGAGACACACACACAGGAGGTGATAGAGAGAGAGCGACAGACCTTGTGGTGGAGATAGTCCTACTGGAAATGTAAAAGAAGGAGATAGAGTGGGCGAGACTGATGTTGGTAGACAGACGGGAGGATGTAGAAGGGGAGAGAGATACAGCAGAGGGAAACGGGGAAGACAGAAATAGAACAGAATGATCAGACAGACACAGGCAAGCAGGAAAGATAGGGAGAGGGAGAGCCAGAATGGGGAGACAGAGGGGGTGCAAACGACGAAGTTAAACAGGTGGGAGACAGGGAGGTAACGACAGAGACAGACAGAGAGAGAAATAGGTGGACAAACTGCGCGGCCAGACGGACGGAGAACTGCAAGGGACAGACTCGAGAAACAGACGGGAGAGGGATGGAGGGGGAGAGACTGATGGGCACAGAAGGGGAGACAGAAATAGAGATAACAGCAGACGAAAGAAAAAGACAGTGGTAAGTCAGATGGAGAGACAGGCTGGAGGTGCACAGAGAAAGACAGACGGGGGTTACACAAGTGGCGAGAAAGACGGTGGAGTGAAATGTTGGGCGAGGGAGTTTTGGAAACAGATGGGGAGACAGAAAGAAAGACAGACGTGAGAAGACAGAGAAAGTAAAAAAACGGGGAGACTGTTTCTAGTCCCGCTCTCTCGTCCAATTTTAGTGAATAACAATGTAACTGGCACTGCAAATAGTGTCGTGGAACATAAAGTTGCAATGAGACATTAATTAAGTGTTTGCGAAAATAACTGTGTAGATATAGGTCCCTGTGGCGAAGTGTAAGTTCTTCCACATTGACCCTAAGAAAGATGGATCAGAGTACATTATAGTTAGAAACTGTACCTGACAATGATATTTACGGGTGCAAGTACAGAAATCTTTCCTAATCACCCTGTTTTTGGTGGTCATAATTCACCTGTCTTTTGAACACCAAATGCTCCTGTTTGTGAAACTCATAAAATCCCTTCGCCGACGCTCTGAAATCCCCATGTTTCAGGAGCGCCTAATCCCTCTGTTTCAGGAGCTCCTTATCCTTCTGTTTCTGGAGCTCCTTATCCCTCTGTTTCAGGAGCTCCTTATCCCTCTGTTTCAGGAGCTCCTTATTCCTCTCTTTCAGGAGCTCCAAATTCCACTGTTTCAGGAGCTCCTTATCCCTCTGTTTCAGGAGCTCCTTATCCCTCTGTTTCAGGAGCTCCTTATCCATCTGTTTCAGGAGCTCCTTATCCCTCTGTTTCAGGAGCTCCCTATCACTCTGTTTCAGGAGCTCCTTATCCCTCTGTTTCAGGAGCTCCCTATCACTCTGTTTCTGGAGATTCTTATCCCTATGTTTCATGAGTTCCTTATCTCTCTGTTTCTGGAGCTCCATATCCCTCTGTTTCTGGAGCTCCCTATCACTCTGTTTCAGGAGCTTCTTACACCTCTGTTTCAGGAGCTCCCTATCACTCTGTTTCTGGAGATCCTTATCTCTATGTTTCATGAGTTCCTTATCCCTCTGTTTCTGGAGCTTCTTATCGCTCTGTTTCTGGAGCTCCTTATCCCTCTGTTTCAGGAGCTCCTTATCCCTCTGTTTCAGGAGCTCATTATCCCTCTGGTTCAGGAGCTCCCTATCACTCTGTTTCAGGAGCTCCTTATCCCTCTGTTTCAGGAGCTCCCTATCACTCTGTTTCTGGAGATCCTTATCCCTATGTTTCATGAGTTCCTTATCCCTCTGTTTCTGGAGCTCCTTATCGCTCTGTTTCTGGAGCTCCTTATCCCTCTGTTTCAGGAGCTCCCTATCACTCTGTTTCTGGAGATCCTTAACCCTATGTTTCATGAGTTCCTTATCCCTCTGTTTCTGGAGCTTCTTATCGCTCTGTTTCTGGAGCTCCTTATCCCTCTGTTTCATGAGTTCCTTATCCCTCTGTTTCTGGAGCTCCTTATCCCTCTGTTTCTGGAGCTCCTTTTCCCTCTGTTTCTGGAGCTCCTTATCGCTCTGTTTCTGGAGCTCCTTATCCCTCTTTTTCATGAGTTCCTTATCTCTCTGTTTCTGGAGCTCCTTTTACCTCTCTTTCTGGAGCTCCTTATCCCTCTGTTTCTGGAGCTCCTTATCCCTCTGTTTCTGGAGCTCCTTATCGCTCTGTTTCTGGAGCTCCTTATCCCTCTGTTTCTGGAGCTCCTTATCCCTCTGTTTCTGGAGCTCCTTATCCCTCTGTTTCTGGAGCTCCTTATCGCTCTGTTTCTGGAGCTCCTTATCCCTCTGTTTCTTGGGCTCCTTATCCCTCTGTTTCTGTAGCTCCTTATCCCTCTGTTTCTGGAGCTCCTTATCGCTCTGTTTCTGGAGCTCCTTAACCCTCTGTTTCAGGAGCTCTTTATCCCACTGTTTCAGGAGCTCCTTTTCCCACTGTTGCAGGAGCTCCTAATTCCTCTGTTTCAGCAGCTCCTTATCCATCTGTTTCAGGAGCTCCTTATCCCACTGTTTCTGGAGCTCGTTGTCCCTTTGTTGCAGGAGCTACTTATCCCACTGTTGCAGGAGCTCCTTATCCCACTGTTTCAGGAGCTCTTTATCCCACTGTTTCAGGAGCTCCTTATCACACTGTTTCAGGAGCTCCTAATTCCTCTGTTTCAGGAGCTCATTGTCCCTCTGTTGCAGGAGCTACTTATCCCACTGTTTCAGGAGCTCCTTATCCCTCTGTTGCAGGAGGTCCTAATTCCTTTGTGTCAGGAGCTCCTTACCCCTCTGTTGCAGGAGCGCCTAATTTCTCTGATTCAGGAGCTCCTTATCCCTGTTTCAGGAGCTCCTTATCCCTCTGTTACAGTAGCTCCTAATTCTTATGTTTGAGGAGCTCCTTATACCTCTGTTTCATGCGTCCCTTATCCCTCTGTTTCAGGAGCTCCCTATCACTCTGTTTCTGGAGTTCATTATCCCTCTGTTTCTGAGCTCCTTATGCCTCTGTTTCTGAAGCTCCTTATGCCTCTATTTCAAGAGCTCCTTATCACTCTGTTTCAGGAGCTCCTTATCCCTCTGTTGCAGGAGTTCCTTATCCATCTGTTTCAGGAGCTCCTTATCCCTCTGTTTCAGGAGCTCCCTATCACTCTGTTTCAGGAGCTCCTTATCCCTCTGTTTCAGGAGCTCCCTATCACTCTGTTTCTGGAGATTCTTATCCCTATGTTTCATGAGTTCCTTATCTCTCTGTTTCTGGAGCTCCAAATCCCTCTGTTTCTGGAGCTCCCTATCACTCTGTTTCAGGAGCTTCTTATACCTCTGTTTCAGGAGCTCCCTATCACTCTGTTTCTGGAGATCCTTATCTCTATGTTTCATGAGTTACTTATCCCTCTGTTTCTGGAGCTTCTTATCGCTCTGTTTCTGGAGCTCCTTATCCCTCTGTTTCAGGAGCTCCTTATCCCTCTGTTTCAGGAGCTCATTATCCATCTGGTTCAGGAGCTCCCTATCACTCTGTTTCAGGAGCTCCTTATCCCTCTGTTTCAGGAGCTCCCTATCACTCTGTTTCTGGAGATCCTTATCCCTATGTTTCATGAGTTCCTGATCCCTCTGTTTCTGGAGCTCCTTATCGCTCTGTTTCTGGAGCTCCTTATCCCTCTGTTTCAGGAGCTCCCTATCACTCTGTTTCTGGAGATCCTTATCCCTCTGTTTCATGAGTTCCTTATCCCTCTTTTTCAGGAGCTCCCTATCACTCTGTTTCTGGAGCTCCTTATCCCTCTGTTTCATGAGTTCCTTATCCCTCTGTTTCTGGAGCTCCTTATCCCTCTGTTTCTGGAGCTCCTTATCCCTCTGTTTCTGGAGCTCCTTATCGCTCTGTTTCTGGAGCTCCTTATCCCTCTTTTTCATGAGTTCCTTATCCCTCTGTTTCTGGAGCTCCTTTTACCTCTCTTTCTGGAGCTCCTTATCCCTCTGTTTCTGGAGCTCCTTATCCCTCTGTTTCTGGAGCTCCTTATCGCTCTGTTTCTGGAGCTCCTTATCCCTCTGTTTCTGGAGCTCCTTATCCCTCTGTTTCTGGAGCTCCTTATCCCTCTGTTTCTGGAGCTCCTTATCGCTCTGTTTCTGGAGCTCCTTATCCCTATGTTTCTTGGGCTCCTTATCCCTCTGTTTCTGTAGCTCCTTATCCCTCTGTTTCTGGAGCTCCTTATCGCTCTGTTTCTGGAACTCCTTAACCCTCTGTTTCAGGAGCTCTTTATCCCACTGTTTCAGGAGCTCCTTTTCCCACTGTTGCAGGAGCTCCTAATTCCTCTGTTTCAGCAGCTCCCTATCCATCTGTTTCAGGAGCTCCTTATCCCACTGTTTCTGGAGCTCGTTGTCCCTTTGTTGCAGGAGCTACTTATCCCACTGTTGCAGGAGCTCCTTATCCCACTGTTTCAGGAGCTCTTTATCCCAGTTTCAGGAGCTCCTTATCACACTGTTTCAGGAGCTCCTAATTCCTCTGTTTCAGGAGCTCATTGTCCCTCTGTTGCAGGAGCTACTTATCCCACTGTTATAGGAGCTCATTATCCCTCTGTTGCAGGAGGTCCTAATTCCTTTGTGTCAGGAGCTCCTTACCCCTCTGTTGCAGGAGCGCCTAATTTCTCTGATTCAGGAGCTCCTTATCCCTGTTTCAGGAGCTCCTTATCCCTCTGTTACAGTAGCTCCTAATTCTTCTGTTTGAGGAGCTCCTTATACCTCTGTTTCATGCGTCCCTTATCCCTCTGTTTCAGGAGCTCCCTATCACTCTGTTTCTGGAGTTCATTATCCCTCTGTTTCTGAGCTCCTTATGCCTCTATTTCAAGAGCTCCTTATCACTCTGTTTCAGGAGCTCCTTATCCCTCTGTTGCAGGATCTCCTTATCCCTCTATTTCAGGAGCTCCTTATCCCTCTGTTGCAGGAGCTCCTAATTCATTTGTTTCAAGAGCTCCTTATCCCTCTGTTTCAGGAGCTCCTTACCCCTCTGTTAGAGGAACTCCTAATTCCTTTTGATATCGAATGGTTTACGCACTTTACTGTCGGCGTCTCGTTGGTCCAGGGATATGGTTCTCTCTTTGTGATTTTCACAGTGGAAATGCGAGAGGTCACGGATCAGTTTGTGTCTGTCTGAACCGATTTGCTGTCAGTCCAAGATCAATCTGTCCCTTTAAAACAGATTTTCTCATAATCCTGGATCATGTTGTATCGTTTAGAAGGAGTGTGATTTCAGCTGCAGTGACCGAATTGTTAAACTGTTGTATTCCAAATGGGGTTGCCTGCGCCGGTGCACACCCAAATCGCAGTGCATCTGTTCATTTAATCGAAATATGCTGATCTTTTTCGAAATCCACTCCTTAATATAGCAGTTTGCCCGAAGTTACTCCCAATGTAATCAACAGCACATTTGGCGCAAATAGCAGAGACCGCGTGGCTTAATCGTAAAGTTATCAGAAGATTGCAGGTTTGAGTCCTGCCGTGGTCAATTAGACTGCTCTGTGAAATTTGATATTCTTTGCTGGGATTCTGCCGAAAAAACAACCATCTCGGACAATTGCTTTATGAATCTAATCGCACGTATTCATCATTGTGCATCTGGTTTCACGGGTAGAGGAAGCTTTGAAGTGGATTTTCTTGCACTTTATTTATGTTTGCATACAAAAAGCGTGAAATTGAATGGCTGACGCTTCGGTAAGTAAAAGACGAGGTTGCCGAGAGGTTAAGGCGATCTACTACAAATCCGTTGTGTTCTGCACGCATGGGTTCGTAATCCCATCCTCGTCGTTGTTGTGTTACAACTTTGACCCACCCCCCGCTGGTCGTTTGTCAAACACATTTAACCTCATCGCCAAATTCCTCTTTCGCTAACAAGAATGCAGCAGTTTGCTAATGTCATATCTCAAATTAATAATATATTCGTCAAAGGTATGACAGTTGTAGGACTATGGAGAGGGGGACTAATTAGATAGTTGTGGAGGGACAGCACGCGCACGGTGCGCCGAATATCTTTTCTCAATACCGTCAGAATCTGAGAGCTATTGCCTTCACTGTCGGCGGCTCGTTCTAGTTGGTGTCTGATTGTCGCTGAGGGATGATCACATTTGAAATGCGAGAGATCCCAGGTACAAATCCTGTACGAGCCCCGCTAGTTTTTACTCAAAATTCCGCTTCACACAGCCGGTCGACATGAGAGAAAATAAAAATATTTCACATTAAAACGTGTGATTTTGTGCCGATGATCCCACAGCGTCCAAATTCTAGAGCAAAGTGAAACTCACCCAACTGTGTAAAGTTAACGTATCTGAGAGGTACTCAGCTCTGTGTCTCGTTGGATACCCTGAACCCGTGTTTGGTCCGGCCCATACTTGATAAGTGTATAATCCTGTCTGTACGCATAACCTCACCTCAACTGGGATAAGCATACATTCAGCGTCAATCTCCAAATCTGCCCTGAGTATGAGTGCGTCCTTTTTTTCTAGAGCTGAAAAGATGTGAGAAGCTGGGTTTTGAATTAGTCACTTGGCTGCCGAATTCAAAGCGGACAGGGAATCAATCCGGGGTCGCCAAGCTGCCTAGTCTGACTAAAAGCCGTTGAACCATCTATTGCAGGCATGTTATAGTCTTCTGACCTCAACATTATGTTCAACGTATCGGATCGGATCATAAGCATCGTTCCCATTTTCTGGAAATGGTTCTGCTGTTCCACGAAAATATCCTCTGGACCATCCTTTGTTACGTTGTTGCCCGATTACCAACTGGCTGGGCGAAGATAAGGCAGACAAGACAAGAGCCCATCTCCTGACCAGCTGTGGATCGAAAACATACGCTTTAATGAAAGACCTGCTGGCACCCAAGAAACCAGCAAGCAAGTCGTTTGAGGAGTTGAGCGCATTGGTGAGAGACCACATGAAGCCAGCGAGTAGCCTACATATGCCCAGACACAGGTTCTACAAATACAGACGCTGTGTGGGACAAAGCATATCCTACTTCGTGGTGGAACTTCGGAGGCTGCTAGTTCATGTGAGTTCCCTGATGAACTAAGGAGAGAAGTATTGAGAGACTTTTTTTATTGAAGGAATAGGCCACGCAGGCATATTCTGAAAGCTTATAGAGACTAAGAACTGGAATCTAAAGGCAGCAGCACTGATCGCACGGATGTTCTTGGCAGGCGAAGAAGAAACGAGGTTGATCGAAACTTCGGGTATGACAACCAACTAGGCATCGGAACAAGGGATTCACATTGTGAAACAACCCACTACCCCCACACACAGTCAAAGGCAGGAGAGCATGCCTTCAACAGCAGGCAGTGGCGCCAGAAGCCATCAAAATCAAGGGCCACATGAACGGCCGATCACACCTCATCAACCCACAATGCGAGCAATCAACAGCAGATTGAGAGAAGCTCAAGGGAGATCAGCCAGACGCAGTACATCCTTCGGAATTAATGGAAGCGGTCTGTGTTGGAGATGTGGGGGAAGGCACTCAACCAGGTTGTGTCGATTTCAGCATGCCGTTTGCAGAAACTCCAACTACACATGGCATCTGACTCGCATTTGCAGAAGAACAGCCGTTCGGCTGCTATACGAATCGGAAGGGTTGGAAAGCGGACCAGAAGATGGTTGGAATAGTGCACGGGACGCCGAGATACAGCGGGTTAACACGATCAATGTCCACTGTTCTTACACCAAGACGCCTCCAATTATGATGAGGGTTCTACTCAACGGGATACCCGTCAACATGGAACTGGACACGGGGGCCAGTCAATCCCTCATGAGCGTTCAAAAATTTAAACAGCTGTGGCCGCACAAAAGCAACAGACCAAAACTCACAAAGATCAACACCAAACTAAGGACCTATACGTGATGAGGGAAAGTGAGAAACCGAACTGGCCCGGCTTCTGCGGGAAGACATAATTTCTCCCGTGGAATTCAGCTACTGGGCAAGCCCCATCATCCCCTTCATGAAGTCTGATGGATCCGTGCAAATCGGTGGGGATTGCAAGTCTACCATAAACAGAGTCTCTCTACAGGATCAATACCCGCTGCCCAGAGCAGAGGATCTGTTTGCCACATTGGCTGGAGGAAAACCTTTCTCGAACTTGACCTCACATCTGCATATACGATGCAAGAACTGACTGAAGAGTCTCAGCTACTCACCACCATCAACACACATCGAGGCCTTTTTAGTTACAATCGATGCCCATTTGGCATCAGGTCGGCGGCTGCTATATTCCAGCGCTACATGGAGAGTCTGCTCAAGTCTATCCCGGGGATGGTTGTGTTTCAAGATACCATACTCATCACGGGCAGGGACACCGACTCTCATCTCCGTAATCTTGAGGGAATACTCGGTCGATTGGATTGGGTAGGCCTAAGAGTTAAGAAATCCACTTGTCTGTTTCTCGCGCCTGAGGTTGAATTTTTTGGCAGAAGGATTGCCGCTGATTGAATCCTCCCAACGGAATCTAAAACCGAAGCGATTCACCTGGCACCCAGACCCTGGAATGTCTCGGAACTGCGTGCCTTTCTCCAGGCACCTCAATTACTTTGGGAACTTTATGCAGAACCTGAGCACGCTGCTGGAGCCTCTCCACGTGCTACTCAGAAAGGGGTGCGATTGGTTTTGGGGGGACGCCCAAGAACGTGCCTTCAATAAGGCATGCAACCTCCTATGTTCCAAGAGCTTTTTAGCCTTTTTTGACCTAGGTAAAAATTAATCCTTATGTGTGATCTGTCAGCATACGGGGTCGGTTGCGCTTTACAGCACGTCAATGATGCGGGTAAAATGCAGCCCGTTGCTTATGTCACCAGGTCACTTTCGCGGGCAGAGCGCGGGTACGGTATGGTTGAGAAGGAGGCATTTACGTACGTGTATGGTGTCAAAAAGATGCAGCAATATCATTCGGGGGCCAAGTTTGCATTAGAAACTGACCACAAATCTCTCACGTCCCTCCTATCCGAGTGCAAGGCAGCCAATGCGTCGGCGCGCATTCAGCGGATGGCTTACGACTACACGATAAGGCACAGACCAGGCACAGACAACTGTGCCGATGCGCTTAGCAGGCGACACCTTGCGACCACAGACGGTTCCGACGAACAGGACTCTGAGACGGTCATGACAATCAATGGCTTTGAATCCACAGGTTCACCCATGACGGCTCACCAAATCAGAGCCTGGACGAGGAGCGACCCCACGCTATCTCTAATTAAAAGATGCATTTTAACCGGTGACTGGGCAGAGGCTCGCGATGGCTGCCCCAAGGAGGTCAAACACTTCCATAGGTGCATGCATGAACTCTCACTACAGCCAGACTGCCTGATGTGGGCCGGACAACTAGTTATGCCCTTACGAGGTAGGGAGGCATTTTACCAGGAGCTCCATTGCAAGCACCCGGACATTGTCCTTATGAAAGCATAGCCAGATCTCATGACTGGTGGCCTGACATTGACGCGGACTTGGAGCTCTGCGTCCATCGGTGCACCATTTGTGCCCAACTCAGTAATGCCCCCAGGGATTCCCCCCCTAAGCCCCTGTCCCTAGCCAACCAAACCGTGGTCCTGGATGCATGTAGACTATGCGGACCCACTCATGGGCAAAATGTTCCTCGTAGTCGTTGATGCATTTTCAATATGGATCGAATGCACCATTTTAAAAACGAGCAGCACCTCCACCACTGTGGAGAGCATTAGAACCATATTTGCAATGCACGGCATTCCTACATATTGGTCAGTGATAATGGTCCGTGCTTCACCAGTGCTGATTTTCACGATTTATAGTTGACCACGGTATAAATCACGTTAAGACGACACCTTTCAAGCCGGCCTCCAAAGGTCAGGTGGAGCGAGCAATGCAAATCATTAAAGAAGGCATGCTCAGAATCCAAGGTCCCACGCTGCAGACGCGCCTGTCGCGACTGCTGCTGGCATACAGATCTCGTCCACATTCGTTGACTGGGGTTCCCCCCGCGCAACTATTGATGAAACGAACCTTAAAGACCAGGCTCTCGTTAATCGTCCCAGTCATGCATGAAAGTGTTGAGGCTAAGCGTCGACAGCTAACTGAGTACCATGACCGAAATTCGAGAGGGGGGTGGAATTAGATAGGGGACAAAGTGTTCGTGCTAAACTATGGCCGGGTTCCCAAATGGCTTGCAGGGACAGTGACAGACAAAGAGGGAAACAGGCTACTGGTTCTACAAATGGACAATGGCCAAACCTACCTGAGGCATGTAGACTAAGTAAAAAGTAGATTCACTCATTTCACTGAAATACCAGAGGCAGACTACAATGTGGAATTCACACCACACCTGGTGGACAGATTGGTGGAACAATCTGAGGAAAGGGCAGTCTCAACAGACAGCCCAGGTGAGATACCAGCAATCACACCGAACGAGACAGACAGCCCAGGCTAGATACCAGCAATTACACCGAACGAGACAGACAGCCCAGGCCAGATAACAGCAATCACATCGAATAAAACACAGGCACCAAGCAAACAACGGAACCACAACTGAGACACTCCATGCGAGAGCATAGACCACCTCCGAGACTGAATCTATAAAGGCAATAAGAACTTGGGGGAGGTTGATGTCAAGTATCTCACATTGCTGTATATAACTGTATCTTACCATGCGAAACATGATTGTAACTGGATATGACCTGTAACAATAAGCATACCTTACCACCAGGGGTGCACTTGCAGGAGAATCTCCATACCTGTCCCACTGAGGTACATAAAGGGAGGTCTCAGGCAAGTGCGGCACTGGAGAGCTGTGAATTAAAGGTGCAGGTCCTGAGTGAACTTGACTTCAGCATGTGTCTCGTGGAAGTCAGTACATATGAGTCAGGACTTAACACTCCAAATTTACACAATACCAAATTTTGCGCTGATGGTGGAGGCCGTGTGCTCTAATGGATGAGGCGTCTGACTTCGATTACAACCTCGACGTTATCAGAATGATTGTAGGTTCAAGTCCTACTGCGGTCAATTCGTTCGCTGCGCGAAACAATATATTCTTTGTTGTGATTCTGCCGAAAAACCAACCATCTCTTCCAGTCACTCACCTGAAGTAAAGGAAGGCTGTTTGCTTTAAGAATCTAATGGCACGTTTTCATCATTGTCGATCTAGTTGCACGGGCAGAGCAAGCTGCAAAGTGGACTTTCTTGCACATTATTTCTCTTTGCATACAAAACGCAGGAGATTGAATGATTGACAGTGCTCTGAAAAAGAGACGATGTAGCCGAGACGTTAAGTTGATAGACTGTTGAGCCATTGTGCTCTGCACGCATGGGTTCGAATCCCAGCCTCGTCGTTATTGTGTTACAGCTTTGCCCACCGTGGTCGTTTTGTCAATCACATTTAACCTCATTGCCAAATTCCCCTTTCACTGACAATGCTGCACTTTGCTCATGTCATGTCATGTCTCAAATTAATAATATATTCGTCAAAGGGATAATACTTGTAGAACTGTGGCGAGAGGGACTAATTAGATAGGTCTCTGAGCGACAGCGCAAGCACGATGGGCCGAATGTCATTTCTCATTACTGTGAGAATCTGAGAGATCCCCTTTTTCTGTCGGCGGCTCGTTGGTATAGGATTATGATTCTCGCTTTGGATTGGCCACATTAGAAATGTGAGAGGACCTGGGTCCAAATCCCGGACCAGCACCGCCATTTTCAACTCAATATTCCGCTTCTCACAGCCGGTCGACGTGAGAAAACAGAAATATTTCATATTAACACGTGTGATTTTGCGCCCATATTCCCAAAGCGTCCAAATCCCAGAGCAAAGTGAAACTCACCCAACTGAGTAAAGTTAAAGTATCTCAAAGGTACTCGACTCTGTGTCTCGTTGGATAACCTAAACCCGTGTTTGGTTCCGGCCAATACTTGATCAGTATATCTTCCTGTCTGGACGCATGAACTCACCTCAATTGGAATAAGCATACATTAAGCGTCAATGTCCACCTCTGCTCTGAATATGAGTGCATCCTCTTTCTCTCGAGCTGAAAAAATGTGAGAAGCTGCCTTTTGAATTAGTCTCTTGATTGCCGAATACAAACCGGACAGAAAATCAATCCGGGCTGGCCATGTTGCGTTATCTGATTAAAAGACGTTGACACCCAATATTTTTGGCATGTTATAGTCTTCTGGCCTTAACATTCGGTTCAACATATTGTATCATAATCATAGTCTGGTAATGGTTCTGGTGTTCCCACTAACACCTCCTCTAGACCATCGTTTGTTACCTTATTAGCCGATTCCCACACACTTTGCCAATTCCCCATTATGCCATTCATTATTTAATCGATCCTGCATTCCACTGTATCAAAGACGTTCACTTTTGTCCTTTCTCGCTGCGTGTTTTTTACAGGCGCTAATTTTGTTGAGTAAATCTGTAATCTGTAACTTTTTCCTAAAATATCGGAATGGTTATCCGACAGAACGTGAAACCGAGTTTTTCATCCACAGAATCTGCACAATCTGCTGAGTTTTACGTAATGATCTGTGTTTTATTCATTCTGTTTCCCCTCTTAATGGGATGAGCCATCTGTCCGGGTTCATTCTCTGTTTGTTTAAAATGGTTGCTATAATGGTGTGTCATAATCTCGTTCGCACAGAATTTAATCTAAATCGTTCCAGATGGAATATTGTATTTTCTGGATCACAATAAACAGTATCTTGTTATAAATTTTGGCTTTTTAGGTCCCTAGTTTCAGAGGAGGAATTGTCTGAGTCCTTCATTTATTTCATGTTAGAGGCAAACATATGTATCCATTCAGAATCAATGCACAGATTGTCATCGAGATAAATGCAGCGAGAGATACAGGCAGCATTGGCACACATGAATAGATAAGGCAGAAGCTTAAATAAAAAAGAGACTCAAACTCCAAATGGAAGTGACAGGTAGCTGATAGATATGAGTGAGTGGAGGCGATAGTTCAAAGGCGTGGTTTCACTCCGTGGCTTAACTAGTCAAAGCGCCTGTCGAGTAAACAAAGATTCTCGGTTTGCCTCACAGCGGGGCTGGCAATTACTGTCTTCATGGTTCACAAAGGGTGAGTTTCTTGCCATGTGATATAGCTGCAATCATTTTAAACATAACTGGGTTGCACTAGTTCCCATTCTGGAGAAAGGCCCGAGATGGTGCGGGGCCTTGGTCGCATATCAACGCTGCAATAATTTCTGGCGGGGTTGAATTTGCTTAATCACATAAACTACATATTTCCTGACCACCGCCGTGTGTAACTTTGCTGCAGTCAGAAGAAAGCTGTGGCAGCTGGTGTGTGGCGCCGTGATCGAAAAGTGATTAGTAAGCTGTGTTGCGGCCGAAGCAAACTCGGTTTGAATCCGATTCACCACACATCTCGCTTTATATCTTTTGTTCACTCCTACACCTGCTGATAGAACACAGCGAAACATTTATCCTTACTAAATGAAACAGATATTACGTTTATAGCAGTTGAACTTATTTACTCCTTCAAACCAACCTCTTCTCCCACCTTTTCTGCCTTCCATAATCAATAACCCTCCTTTATTTTGCTCATAATTCTCCCCGCAACAGTTTTTCTGGTGATGGCACTGGCGCGAGGCAGAATGAATAACGTGATTTACTTCAATAGTAACGAAGTCCTGTCATGGTCATTTAACTCACCGGGCGAAACATGTCTTTCTCCGTTCTGAATCTGTCTCAAAACCGACCATTTCTGACATTCCCTCACCTGACGTAACGGAAGGCCCTTTGCTTACAGAAGCTGATTGTAGATTTTTTGAATATTGTCGATTTGGGTTCTCGGGCAGGACAAGCGGCGAAGGCTTGTTTTCGCAAGGGAGTTCTGTTCGGATGTAAAAATCAGTAAACGAGATGGCTGATCGTGATGCGGCACTCGGTGGCCGACTTGATAACGCGGGGGACTATGAATCCATTGTGTTCTGCACGCGTGGGTCCAGTCCCATCCTCTTCGGTATTTTGTTAAATATTTGATGTATGTGGCTCTTTGTCAATCACCTGAAAATTCATTTCTAATACACCTTTTTTTACCTAGCTTGCTACACTCAGCTCATGACATGTCTCAAATTATTAATATAAACTTAAAGAGAAAATATGGCAAGAGAATACAAAATAAATTGTAGGACACTAAGAAGTGTAACGGAACGTTGCAGGCCAGGTTGATAATGTGGTTGATAAGACATATGGAATACTTGCTTTTGTCAGCCATTGCACATTATTTAAGAGCAGGGGGTTTATGCTTCATCTCTATACAACACTAGTTAGGCCAGAGGTAGAGTACTGTGTCAGCACATTACAGGAATTATGTAATTGCATTAGAGAGGATACAGAGGAGATTTACGAGAATGTTGCCTGGACCTGAGAATTTGAGCTATGAGGAAAGATTAGACAGGGTGAGTTAGTTTTCTTTGGAACAGAGGAGGCTGAGAGGAGACGGTAATCATGGAAATATAATTACTAGGGGCCTAGACAGAGGTGTTAGGTCGGACCTATTTCCATTAGCAGTGCGGTCAACAAATATGAGGCAAAGATTTATTGTAATTGGTCGGAGGTTTAGAGGTGATTTGTGAAGAAAATCTTTCACCCAGAGGGATCTGTAACACACCGCTGAAAGGATGGTCGAGGCAGATACCCCAGGTTTCAAAAAGTACCTGGATTTGGACTTAAAGTGCCGTTACCTTCAAGAGTACGGAACAAGAGCTGGAAATTGGGATGAGGCTGGATAGCTCCTGTTCGGCAAACGTGGACACGATGGGCCGGAATGGCCTCCTTCCATACTATGAAATGCAATGACGTAATTATATGCATTTGTGTGAAGAGAATTGTGAACTTTTTCAGGGCCACTATTATGACAAAAAGTGTTTCACGTAAAGATAAACATATATTGAATTACAGAACAGAAGAATTGCAAAGTGGGTCCGCACACACGCAGGTAATCCAAATTCGCTTTCGATCACATAATCTTAAATATTCGGTAATCAGAACTGTAATCACGCTCCTTTGAAACAGACAAAAACACATAATGATCCAGGTCAGATAGCACATTCCTTTTACACACACACAGATTGATCCGGGACTAAGTGCACATCCCTTTTACACAAACACAGAATGAACCAGGACTGAGAGCACGTCCCTTTTACACAGACACAGAATTATCCTGGACTGAGAGAATATCCCTGTTACACACACACAGCATGACCCAGTCCAAAGAATATATCCCTGTTACACACACACAGAATGATCCTGGACTAAGAGAATATCCCTTTTACACAGGCACAGAATGATCCCGGACTGAGAGCACGTCCCTTTTACACACACACAGAATGATCCAGGACTGATAGCACGTCCCATTTACACAGTCAAAGAAAGGTTCAGGGCTGACAATAGATCGTTTTTAAACAGACACAGCGTGATCCGGGATTGACAGCACACAGCTTTTTAAATTCTCAAAACTCCCTTATGCTCAGGCTTACTACTATTTTTGGCAATATTATAAATCTCTTCCTTGAATCTAATTATATCTTTCATTTCTTTTGTTAACCACGGTTTGAACATTTTTAGTTTGGTGTTGTTATTCCTTCAATTAATGTACATTGTAGCGAATTATGACATTTTCTTGAAATGCTTGCCATCAAACGTGAATTGGGTAACATTTGCTGGGAACCAATTGCAGGGCTATGTGGAAAGTGGGTCCGATTGGATAGCATTTTCACAAAGCCGGCTCAATCATGATGGGCCGAAAAGTCTCCTTCAGTACTCTCTCATTCTCGGATAATCATCCTCTACCTCGGTGTGGTTCTTTTAGTCCTGTGGAAACGGATAATAATGTTCTGCACGTGACTTCAGATAAATACATTTACCAAAAGATTGGGAACATTAACGGACTCAGAAACATTCAATGGCTTTTCAAACTCCCGGGTCAGTGAACCTGTTGATCTATTACTATTTGAGATAATTATGGACTGCTCGTAACAACAGGAGATCGACGGGGACTTCTTTGAAAGCGCAGACAGAGGTTGAACCCGCTCTTTCCGGTTTGACAGGATCGCCTCATCACCACTTGATAACAAAACCTCTCATCCATAGCACTGATGTTACTTTTTCTGAAGCAACATACTGGGGATGCTGGGAATATGAAATGCAAACAGAAATTGCTGAACATATACAACAAGACACGCAGCATTAGTGAAGTGAGAAACAGAGATAATGTTTCACATCGATGATATTTCATCAAAACTCTCAGAAGTTGGAGGTGTAACAGATTTTAAGCAGGTACTTAAGCAGGGAGAGGTGGAGGGCAGGAAAGAGCGAAAAGGAAATCCTGTCACATGGTGGAAAGCAGAAATGATTTCATGACAAAACCGAAAGGGCATGATAAAGGGACACTTCAAGAAAAATAATATGCGTCTAGAGAAAGGGTAAGAGAGAATAGCAAAATCATTACTAACAGCTACTGTCCGAGAAAATGGGAGCAGTAGTTAGAATTATGAAATTGTTGAATTCAACGTTGAGCCCGGAAGGCTGTAAAGTGCCTAATGGAAAGATGAGCTGCTGTTCCTCGAACTTACGTTGAGCTTCATGGGAACAGTGTAGGAGGACGAGACAGACGACCGAAAGCTTGGGGTTCTTGTTGCGGACTGAAATGAGCTGCTCGGTAAATTGCTCACATAATATGTGCCTGGTCGCCCCAATGTAGAGGAGATTGCAGTCGATACAGAATACTATGTTGAAAGAAGTGCAAGTAAGTGGTTGTTTCACGTATACTGGCCTGGACTGTGGGACGGGAGGAGAAAATGGCCACGTGTTGCTTCTCCTGCGCTTGCACTGGAAGGCTCTGTGGGAAGGAAAGCTTTGTTGGTGGTGATTGGATAGTGGACTACGGCGTGCCGGATAGACTGGTCCCGTTGCACTGCTGAAGAGAGAGGGGAGGGTAAGATGTATTTGATGGTGGGACCACGTTGGATGTGTCAGAAATGGGGCAGGATGATCCGTTGAATGTGGCGGTTAGTGGGTTGAATTTTAAGCACAAGTGGAACTCTATCGTGTTTTTGCGAGGAAGGAGAAGGGATGAGAGCAGAAGTGCGGGAAATGGGCAGGAGAAGGTCGAGGGTCTTGTGTACTCGGGTCGTGGGTTTTTCTTGCTGGAGAAAAATTTGGCTATATATCGGTAGCACTGGTATTGACTTTGCCATCGTCAGGACAGATACGATGGAGATGGAGAAACTGGGAGAATGGAATGAAGTCCTTATAGAAAGCGAGTGGGGAAAAGTGTAATTAAGGTAGATGTGGGAATCAGTGGGGTTATAGTAGGTATTGGTCGGCCGACTATTCTCAGCAATGGAGGTAGCGAAATCGAGGAAAGGAAGGGAAGAGTCGGAGATGGGCCATGTTTAGGACAGGGAAGGGTGGAAATTTAAAGCAAAGTTGACTTAATTTCGAGTTTGCTGCGAAAGCTGAAAATGGCACAGATAAACTCATCAATGTACCAGAAAACGAGGTGATGGATCGGACATGAATAGGACTAGAACAAACAATGTTCCTCATATACCATTGAAATACAGGCATATCTAGGCCACTTGCGGGATACCCGAGCAACACATTTAATTTGCAGTAAGCGTGTGGAGTCAAAGGAGAAGTTGTCCAATGCCAGTTTAAATCAAGTTCCGCCAGGCGGATGAATTGACGGTAGATGGGAACTGGTTGAACATCCGTTCAATGAAGAAGTGGAGGTTCCTCAAGCCGTCCTGGTGGAGAATGGATGATCAGAGGTATTGGACGACCATCGTGATAGGGAGAATGAGGGCCAGGAATCTGAAAAGTAATTGATGTTATTTTTTTTTGCAGCAGCTTTCAAATCACTGGCATTATCAATGGATTGGTATTTGGTGTGGAATGAATTTGTTCAATTGTCGAAAATTGCACTTTTTGCTTCAATCGTCAGGATGGCTGAGTGATTAAGGTTTTGGACTGAAAATCAACTGTGCGAATGTTGGCTTGGGTTTGAGCTTCAGTACTAGCAGATGTTGTCTGTTATGATAACTTGGTAAAATGTTATAATCATTGGAAAGGAAGGTTTTGTATTTATATTTTACAATTCCAGGAAGCGTACCTACATTTACAACAGATGCTCTGCTGATTGACGGAAAATAAGAGCAGGGGTCGTCGAACCCTCGAGCCGGTTCCACCATTTAGTGAGATAATGTTTGACCAATATCTTAACTTCATCCATCTGCTTTGACACCAAATCAATTCCTACCATTATCTAGCAAAAATCTATCAATCTCAGATTTAAATTACCAATTTAGCTGACAAATGAACCGGAGTTGAGATGAGGAGATTACTGACTTAATCACAAATTAATTAAGGTTTTGAATGAATTGCCTGAACAGTTGGTTGCTACAGATGCGATCAGACCTTTCTTAAGTACATAAGAACATAAGAATTCTGGGTGGGAGTATTTGACCCCTTGACCCTGCTCCGCCATTGAATAAATCATGGGAGATCTAATCAAGGACGCAGATCCACTTCCCTGCTGCCTCCCCATAAGCCTTTACTCCCTTATCACTGAAAATATGTCTATCTCCGACTTAAATTTATTCATTTACCCAGCCTATACAGCTCTCTGAGGAAGAGAATTCCATCGATTTTCAACAATTGAGAAAATAAGTTTCTCCTCATCTCAGTTTTAAATCTACATTAACGACTGGGAAGAAAGGACCGAGTGTAACGTAACGAAGTTTGCTGACGATATAAAGGTGGGATGAAAACCAATGTGTGAGAATAATGTTGGAAAGTGTGAGGTCATGCACTTTGACAGAAAAAACTTTGACAGCAAAGAGCAAGCTATTATTTAAAGGGATAAAAATTCCAACGTGCTGCAGTACAGCGGGAATTGTGGGTACTTGTGCATGAAACACAAAAGGTTAGTCTGCAGGTACAGCAAATGATCAGGAAGGCCAGTGGAATCATGGCGTTTATAGCAAAGGAGATGGAGTATAACAGCAGTGAAGTCTTGCTACAGTTATATCGGGTATTGTGAGGCCACACCTGGAATACTGTGTATAGTTTTAGTTTCCATATTTACGAAAGGATAATTGCTTTGGAGGAAGTTCAAAGAAGGTTCACTCGGTTGATTCCGGAGATGAGGGGGTTGATTATGAGGAAAGATTGAGGAGGCTGGTCCTCTACTCATTGGAATTCAGAAGAATGAGAGGGGATCTTATCAAGACCTATATGTAAAAGAGGGGGCTTGGCAAGGTGGATGCAGAGAGGAGCTTTCCATTGATAGGGGAGACTCGAACTCGGGGGCATCATCTTAGAAAGAGGGGCCGCCTATTATAACTGAGATGAGGAGGAATCTCTTCTCTCAGAGGGTTGTAAATCTGTTGACGTCGCTGCCTTAGAGAGCTCTGCAAGCCGAGACATTGAATAAATTTAAGTCAGAGACAGTTTCTTAACCAATAAGGGATTACGGAGTTGCAGGGAGCGGGCAGGGAAGTGGACCTGAATCCATGATCCGATCAGCAATTTTCGGATTAAATGGTGGTGCAGATTCGAGGGGCCGTATGGCCTATTCCTGATCATATTTCGTACGTTCTTATGTTCTTATAAATGGGCGGTCCCTTATTCTAAGTCGATGACCCCTAGTTTTACTTTCCCCTATGAGTGCAAATATGCTCTCTGCATCTAACGTGTCGAGCCCCCTCATTATCTTATTAGTTTCGATAAGATTACCTCTCATGCTTTTGAACTCCACTGCTGATGGTCCCAACCTACTTAACCTATCTTCATAAGTCAACTCTCCTCATCTCCGAAATCAACTGAGTGAATTTTCTCTGAACAGTTTCCATTGCAAGTATATCCTTCCTTAAATACGGAGAATAAACTGCACACAGTACTCCAGGTGTGGCCGCACTAATACCTGGTACAATTGTAGCAGGACCAATCTGGTTTATACTCTATCTCACTTGCAATAAACGCACATTCCATTCGCCCTCCTGATTAATTTCTGTACCTGCATACTAATTTTTGTGTTTCATGCACAAGGACACTCATCTGTCCCTGTATTGCATCACTTTGCTACGTTTCTCCATTTAAATTATAATTTGCTTTTCTATTATTTCTGTCAAAGTAGGTAACCTCTTATATTGTAACTGCCAACTTGTTGCCCATTCACTTAGCCTAATTATATCGCTCTGCAGATTTTTTGTGTCCTCCTCAGAATTTGCTTTCCGACCCTATTTGTATCATCAGAAAACTTAGCTACATTACACTCGGTTCCTTTATCCAAGTCATTAATATAGTTTGTAATTAGTTGAGGACCCAGTACCGATACCTGCGTCACTGCACTAGTCACTGTTTGCCAACAGGAAAATGACGCATTTATCCAGACGCTGTTTTTTCTCTTATATAGCAAAGCCTCTATCTTTGATTTACTCCCAATCCCGTGAGCTGTTATCTTGTGCAGTAACCTCTTATGTGTCACCTTGTCAAATGCCTTCTGGAAATCCAAATACACCACATACATTGGTTTCGCCTTATCCACTCGTTACATCCTCAAAAACTCCAGCAATTTGTTAAACATGATTTCCTTTTCATGAAACCATGCTGATTCTGCTTGATTGAATGTCCCGCTACTGCTTCCTTAATAATGGACTCCAGCATTTTCGCAAAGGCAGATGTTAGGCTAACTGGTCTATAATTTCCAGTTTTATGCTTGCCTCAATTTTTAAATAGGGGCGTTACATTTGTGGTTTTCCAATCCGCCCCGAATCCAGGAAATTTTGAGAAAATATAACGAATACATCCACTATCTCTGCAGCCACTTCACTTAAGATCCTGGGATGAAAGCCATCAGGTCCAGGGGACTTGTCCGCCTTTAGTCCAATTATTTTACTAGCAGTACTTCCTTCTTGATAGTGATCGTATTAATTTCAGCCCTGCCTACATTCGCTTGATTATCCACTCTTGGATTGTTTTTAGTAGCACCTACTGCAAAGGCCAATACAAAATATTTGTTTAATGTCTCTGCCATTTCCCTGACCTCCAATATTAACCCCCAATCTCATCATCCAGGGGACCAACATTCATATTAGCCAATCTTTTCCTTTTTATGTATCTGTAGAAACTCTTACTATCTGTTGTTATATTTCGTTCGAGTTTACTTTCATAATCTATCTTCCCTCTTCAATCATGTTTTTAATCGTTCTCTGCTGCTCTAGTCTCCCACTCGTCTTCGCCACATTGTGTGCCTTTGATTTCAATTTCAAACCCTCCGTTATTTCCTTAGTTAGACACGCATGGTTATCTCTTCTCTTACAGTCTTTCCTACTCATTGGATACATTTTTGTTCCGTGTTATAAAATATGTCCGTAAATGTCTGCGACTGCTCTACAACCGTCCCACACTTTAGTCTATTTTCCGATCTACTTTAGCCAACCTTTGTTGTCCCCCTTATTTAAGCTTCGGACATTGGTTTGAGAACCAAATTTCTCTCCGTCCAACTGAGTTTGAAATTCAACCATATAATGGCCACTCATTCCTATCCGATCTTTTACTACGAGATCATTTATTAATCCTGTCTCATTTCACAGTACTAGATCTAAGATAGCCTGCTCCCTGGTTGGGGTAGCATGTACTGTCGAAGTAAACTATCTCGGATACACTCTATGAACGTCTCCTCAAGGCTACCCTGACCAATTAGGTGTTTCCAGTAAATATGAAGGTTAAACCACCTATGATTATTGCTGTTCCTTTTTTACAAGTCTCCATTATTTCTTGATTTATACTCTGTCCAACCATGTAGCTACGGTTAGGGGGCCTATAGTCTATGCCCACCAGCGACTTTGTCCTGTTATTGTTCCTTTTACTCCACTCAAACTGATTCAACCTCTTGATCCTCTGAGTCGATATTATTTCTCATTAATGTACTGATCCCATCTTTTATTAACAGTGTGACCCCACCTCTTAACATAAGAACATAAGAATTAGGAACAGGAGTAGGCCATTTAGACCCTCGCACCTGCTCCGCCATTCAACAAGATCATGGCTGATCTGGCCGTGGACTCAGCTCCACTTACTCGCCCGCTCCCCGTCACCCTTAATTCCCTTATTGGTTAAAAATCTATCTACCTGTGACTTGAATACATTCAATGAGCTAGCCTCAACTGCTTCATTGGCCAGAGAATTCCACACATTCACAAACCTCTGGGAGAAGAAATTCCTTCTCAACTCGGTTTTAAATTGGCTCCCCCGTATTTTGAGTTTGTGCCTCCTAGTTCTAGTCTCTCTGACCAGAACAACCTCTCTGCCTCTATCTTGTCTATCTCTTTCATTATTTTAAATGTTTCTATAAGATCACCCCTCATCTTTTTCCTTTATGTCTGTCCTTCCAAAATATAAAATACTCCTGAATATTTAGTTTCCAGTCCTGGTAACCTTGCAACCACGTCTCTGTAATGACTATCAGATCATACTAATTTTATCGATTTGTGCCGTCAACTCATCTGTTTTGTTAGGAATGTTACGTGCATTTAGAGAAAAAGCTTTAAAATTTATATTTTACCCTTTTTTTTTGGCTTGTTTCTTCTGTCCTACAGGTCACTTTCTACATTTTTGCTTTTTAATTCAAACTCTACTCGCCTCCCTATTGAATCTATTCTCAGGTACCCATCCCCCTGCCAAACTAGTTTAAACCCTCCCCCACAGCACGAACAAACGACACCTCCAGCCCCCACCACGCGAGGTTATTGGTCCCGGATCTGTTGAGGTGCAACCCATTCGGTACACGTCCCAACTTCGCCAGAAGTGGACCCAATTTCTCACGAAACTAAAGCCCTCCCTCCTGCACCATCTCTCCTGCCATGCATTCACGTGCTCTATCCTCCTATTTCTGTACTCACTCGTTCGTGGCACCTGGAGTATTCTTGAGATTACTACCTTTCAAGTACTACTTTTTAATCTCTCTCATAGCTCCTTAAACTCTGCCTGCACGACCTCATCTCTCTTTATAGCTATGTCATTGGTAACAGTATGGAGAATGAACTCTGACTGATCACATTCCTCCATCAAAATGCCCTGCAGCCGCTCGGTGACATCCTTGACCCTGGCTCCAGAGGGTCAACATATCATTCTGGTGTCACGGCTGCGGCTGCAGAAACGCCTGTCTGCTCCACTGACTATTGAATCTCCTACCATTATAGCTCTGCCATTCTTCTCCCTCCTCCCCTGTGCAGCTGATCCACCTGCGGTGCCGTGGATTTGGATCTGGCTGCACTCCCCAGAGACACTATCTCCACACCGGTACTCAGAAGCTAATGTCTGTTGACGAGTGAGATGGACTCGGGACCTCGTGCACTACCTGCCGAGTACTGCTATTCTGTCTGCTAGTCACCCACTCCCTCTCTACCTGCACACTCTTAAGCTGAGGGGTGACAACCTCTCGAAGCAAATTGAGTTACTAATTGATGGTGAACAGTTTGCCGTGCTCTGGGGAAAGTGTCTCATTCCATGCTTCTGTGATGCTACAATCCTCTCTCAGTTATCTTGTGTTTTCACCTGTAAACCTCAGTTCACGGATTTAATTTCCGGCCGTGCCAGCAGGGATTTTCTCACCTTTAATGTGCTGGTTCTCTTTTTCTCTCTCTATGATTCACTCTATTTCTCTCTGATTCTGACTTTCTTTCCGCTTGTCAGTCTCGCTGTATATCTATTTCAGTAGCAGATAATTTCCGTAAGCTTTTCTCATTGGGGATCTGTTTATCCGTCCAAATATGACTTTCTCTCTGTCACTCTCCAACGTTACCCACATCAGTTTACTCCATACCTTATGAGATATCTCTTTATGCGCTGGTTCAATCTGAGCTTTCTGATACTGGGTGGTTGACGCGCATTTTAACATTATTCATTCAAAGATGTTCAGTGTTGACGGGAAGATTATATGTTCTGTGGGTTAAAGCACGGGGGTTTGTTGTCAGGTTACGGACGATCAGTTCAATGCGTTGTTTGCCTAGTGCTGTGCTTTTGTGGGACAGCTTTTCACCGCCCACAGTTAAACACAAGGTATATATCCTCCCACGTTTGCATAGTATGCAGACGTGAAGTTTGCTCTGCGCTGAAAACTAAATTTTGAGTCTCCAAGCAATTTGCCGAATTTCCAAGCACTGCACTGCAGCGTGCCCATGACCATGATGGCCGAGATGTTCATGGGTTGGAATTAAAATTCAACTGATGTGACCCTGTTCCTGGTAAATGTTCAACCAACTGGTTTGACAATTAGACTTAATGCTTGTTTGTTATGAAAGCGTGTAAGCGGTCCATAATCTCTGCAAATAATATATTTTAATTAACCCTTCAAGACAACGTTTCTTTATTTATAATAGGTGTTCTGCCAATTGACTGAACACAGGAACAGGATTAGGCCATTCCGCCCCTTGTGCCTATTCGCCTTTGTGTTCATTCTTGGCTGAGCTCGATCTTAACTCCATCCATCTGCATTGGCTCCACATCATTTTAACCAGTGTCTAGCAAAAACTATTAATCTAAAATTAACATTTTTAATTGAGCTAGTATATCCTGCTTTTTTTAGAAGATAAATCCATCACCCTTTGCGTGAAGACGATTTGCCAAACTTCTCTGCCGAATGGCCTTCCTCTGATTTTAACATTATTTCCTCTTGTCGTAAACTCCCCCACGAACGGTGGAAAAAAAGCTTTATCTCTATCTATCTTATCAATTCGTTTCAAAATTTTAAAACCCTCAATCAAATCACCACTTAACCTTCTATATTCCAGGAAGTACAGGCCTAGTTTATGTAATCTCTCCTCATAATTTAACCCGTCGCAACTGGTAACATTATGGTGAGTATGAACTGTACACATTCCAATCCAGCCTATCATTTCTAGGGGGCCGAGCCCACAAATGGACTGGATATAATGGATAGAAACGGCTTATTTCCCATAGCATAGGGCTCAACAAGCAGCGGGCATACATTTATAGTAATTGGAGAAGGTTTACAGGAGATGTGATGTGAAATTTCCACATGCAGTTAGTTGTGGTTGTCTATAATGCACTGCCTACAGAGTGGTAGAGGCAGAAAACTTAAGCACATTTAAAAAGTATTTGGATGTGCACCTGAAGTGCCGTAACGTGCAGGGTTATGGACCTAGAGCTGGAAAGTGGGATTAGCCTGAATAACCGTGGCATGGACAGGATGGGCCGAAACAGCCTCCTTCTGTGCAATAAACTTCTATGAATCTATTATATTCTATAACTTAGAGTACTCCAGATATAGTCTAACTACATCTCTGTTCCGTTGAAGAAAAACTTCCATTGCATTATAGTCCAACTCCTAGTTATAAAGCCTAACATGCCATTAGTTGTTTCGAATATATTTGTAACTTGCTACTGCAGGTTAGCGGGATGGGCACTTGGACTGCAAACCACTTTGGAAATCCATACCTCCGAGCTGTGCTCCATTTAATTAGGACTCGGATCTAAACTTTGTGATCTAAAATGGGTGACCACACAATTACCTGTTTGGAATCTATCTGCCACTGAATCGTCCATTCGTTTAATCTATCAATATATATTTATAAGTATACGCTAACGACTGCCCTACTTACCATACCACCAATATTTGAATCATCGGCAAACTGGGATATCTGTCTTCCTGTTGTGCCTTCTTAATCTTTAAGAAATATAGAATGAAAATTTTTTTTTAAAACTAGCGTTTTAAAACGTGCCATGCTTTGAAACTCTGGTTAGGGTCTGTGGGAAGAGGAAGGTGGGAGTAAGATTTCAGGTCGATGACCATGTGATCCTACATCATGCAGTGTGCGCTGTTTTCAAACAGTAAATGCACGAGCTTGCATTCCTGCAGCATCTTTCACGAACATAGAATGACCCAATTGCCCGCCGTTGCTCAGTTTGAGTTCCGACAGGACCCCCAGCCTCCAGACATCATTACAGCCTTGGTCCAAACATGGCCAAAAGTGATTAATTCTAAAATGAGGCGAGAGTTATTGTCTTTGACATCAAAACAGTATTTGGTCGAATGTTTCATCAAGGCGGCTTCTAACGTTGAAATGATTGCGGGGTTAATTGCCACTGCTGGAGACATACCTAGCCTAAAAGAAGATGGTTGTGGTTCGACGCCAATCATCTCAGCCCAGGATATCGCTGCAGGAGTTAATCATCACCTGCTTCATCAATGACCTGCCCGACATCATAAGATCAGCAATGGGCATGATCGTTGAAGATTGATTTTTCCAACTCGAGTATCAACTCTGCAGATAATGAACCAGGAAATATATCGCCTTTCCATTATCGTGCGGTGAAAATCTTGGAACTCCTTCTACAACAGTACATTGGTAGTACCATCACCTCAGTGACTGAACCACAGAGCCATAGAAATTGACAGCACAGAAGGAAATCATTTAGCCCATCGCGTCCTTGCTGGTGGACTGTGTAGTATGCTGCCAAATCTAATTTCTAGCTCTTGGACTGTAGCCATCAAGTGCATATCCAAGAACTGCAGTGGTATACGAAGTTTGTTCATCACTATCTTCTCAAACGCAATTAGGGTTGGGCAATACATGTCAGCCTTGCTAGCTACGCCCACATGCACTGAATTAATATTTTTATTAAAACGTGCTTTACAAAAAATGAAATACTTCTTGAAGTGTAGTCACTGGATGTGCTGTTGGACAATACGGCAGCCAATTACCACACAGCATGATCCTATCGATGGTGGGATAGAGATATGTGCAGGAAGCAAAAGAGCATTACCCACCACGTAGAATCATAGAATCGGAGAAGTTTGCGTCAGGGAAGGAGAGCATTCGGCCCATCCTATTTCCGACAATCAAAAGAGCTATCAAGCCTAATCGCACTTCCCAGCTTTTGATCTGTAGCGTTGCAGATTAGGGCGATTCAATTCATATACAAGTACTACTTAAATGTGATGAGGGATTGTGTCTCCACCCACTTTTCAGTCAGTGAGTTCCAGACCCAAATTCATTCTGGGCGAAAACATTTCTCCTCGACTCTCGTGTAATCCTTTTACCAATTACTTTAAATCTATGCCCCCTGATTATTGACCTCTCTGCTCAGGGGTACAGATGTTTCTTGTGCACACTATCTCGGCCCCACATAATGTTATACACGTCAATTATGTCACCCTTTATCCTCATCTGTTCCGAAGAAAACAACCCCAATCTTTCTCCATAACCTAAACTATCCAGTCCTGGCAACATCCAGAGGACAACAGAGGAAACAGATGAAAGTGAAGGAGAATGTTTTTTTTATGCTTTGATCTGTAATGCACTGCTGAAAAGGTGTTAATCATAGAGTCATCGATTCATAGAATTGTTTCAGCATGGATGAAGGCAGTTCGGCCCGTTGAGCCCGTGCTGACCCTCAGCTCGTCTCACCACCCTGTTATTTACCCGTAGCACTGCAGATTCAATAGTAACCCTCAAAATGGAATTGGATAAATGCTTGAAAGGCACAATTTGCAGGGCGTTGTGGAAAGATCTGGGACTAATTGGATAGCTCGTTCAAGAGTACGATGGACCAAGTGCTCTCCATCGGTATGTATGTTTTATGATAGTTTCAAATAAATGGCGCTGGTCATTTGCCCGTTCCATTATCCCACTTTATGTCTTTGCATATGCGTCTGTGTTTATACAACCGAATTGAAATGATGTGGGTTTCGGTAGCAATACGACGCCAGCCACGCAGTTCATCAGGGCGTGGTGGCCAAGTGGTAAGGCGTCGGTCTCGTAAATCGAAGATCATGGGTTTGACCCCATCTGTGCCCATCGATATTTTATCACTTTAAATGTCATATTTTGAAGCTTTTTCTTTTTTCACTATCAAAACACTTCATAAGTTTGAACTAGCGCCATAAATCGCCTCTTAACATTTTCTATTCTTAGGTGAAAAATCGCAGCTTCTCCAGTCTCTTCGTATAAATGAGGTCCCCAACTCTGGCAGTAATCTAGTAAATCTATTTTGCACCCTCTCCAAGGGCTTGACTTCTTCCCTGAAGTGTGTTCCCCACGCAACATTCCAGCTAAGACCTCATAAGTGTTTTATAAATGTTTGGCATAACTTCCTTGTTTTTATACTCTATTCGTCTATTAACAAAGGAAACGTCCCCATGCCTTTCAGATCTTGCCCCCTCTTTAAAATGTACGTTTTAGAGCTGGTTACTACAATACAGGGAGCATTATGACCGGTTTCAGGATCATTGATCTCCAGAGGCAGATGCTTAAATGGGGATTTAAATTTTCATGTATAAATCTGGCCCCGTTAAAATTGTATCATTAATTCACATTGCCTCTCCTCATCCTACCAAAATATTTCACTTCATAATTCTCTGCGTTAACTTACATCTGCTATGTGTCTGTTCATTTCACCAGTCGGTTATTTTCATTCTCCCTCTTTGTGCCACTTAGTATCTGCTTTGTGTCCCTTTGCTCTTCTTTGTAGCTTTCCCATTCACCAGGATCTGTGCTATTTTTCGCATTTGTGTCCGTTTTTACTCTTAGTTTAAAGTGGCCCGTTACCTATTTAATCGTCCATGCCTGTTTTCTTTGGCCCCTCAGGGGGATAAATTGATTCTGTAGGACTTTTCATTATTTTTAACACCTCCTGTCGTTTTAGCCATTAACAGATTTTTCCCAATGTATTCTGGAAAGTCTCTCTCTCAGCCCCTTGAAGTCGGTCTTACAGAAATCTAGAATGGTAGTAGCTGTTTCACGTATCTCCCTGTCAAACGTTGTGTTGAAGTCGATCATGTTTTGATCGCTATTAAATACATTTTCACTTACCCTTAGGCTGTTGAATAAATCCGGCTCGTTACTCATTACTAAACGTAAATTGGCATGCCCCTTGTTCGTTCTGGAACATATTGTTGTAGAACTAGCCCGGACACACTCAAGAAATTCATAATTGTTCTGACAGGTGTTAGTCCGATTATCCCAATATATATGAAAATTTAAATCCCATATTAAAACCACACTGTCCTGAATACACGCTTGTCTAATCTCTACATTTATATAATCTATTGCTTCACAGCTGCGACTAGGGGGTATAAAGACAACTTCCACTATTGTCTTAAATCCTTTCCTATCTCTTAATTCTACTCATAAAGTCTTCACGTCCGGCTTACTTGTAGTTAATCCTCGCTTAGAACTGAATCATAGAATCATGGTTATTTACAGTAGGGAAGAAGGATATTTCGGCCCATTCGGTCAACGCCGGCCAACAATGAGCTACCCAGAGGAATCCCATGTTTCAGCTTTTGGTCCGTAGCCCGGTAGGTTATTGCATTTCAAGTGCATATCCAAGCGTGTTTTAAATGTGGTGAGGGTTTCTGCCTCTACCATCCTTTCAGGCAGTGTGTTCCAGATACCCAACTTGCTCTGGGTGCAGACATTACCCGTCAATTCCCCTCTCAACTTGCTACCAATGACTTTAAATCTATCTCTCCTTGTTGTTGACCATTCAGCTTAGAAATATAGGTCCTTCCCATCCACTCTCTCTCGGCCCCTCAGAATTTTGAACACATCAATAATGTTTCCCCTCAGCTTCCAATGTCCCAATGAAAACAAACCCAGCCTATCGAATTATTACACAAAGCTAAAATTCTCCAGTCCATGCAACATCATCGTAAATCTCTTTTGCACCCTCTCTCGTGCAATTATATCTTTCCTGTACTGATGTGTACGCAGTACTCTAGCTGTGGCCCAAATAATGTTTTATATAGCTCAAGCATAACTTCACTGCTATTGTACAATTTATGTCAGCTAATAAAGGTAAGTGTGCCGCATGCCTTCTCAACGAGCACGTTTTCTTTGCATTCTGAAACAGGGAGACAATGATGAAATATTACAACAACAACAACAACTTGCATTTATGTAGCGCCGTTAACATAGTTAGACGTCACAGGGTGCTCCACAACAGCTTAAACCAAATTAAATAACGCTGACACCGAACATAAAAGAGAAATTATGGCAGTTGCCCAAAACTTGGTCAAAGAGGTAGGTTTTAAGGAGCATACATCTTGACATCTTTTTGAAAGACTATAAGCCCAGAATATTAATCAGTGTTATTTCCTCTCGGTCTGAAAGTTGCGAGATGTTGGCTTTTGAAATGGACTCATAGGTGCCGAATTCATGATATCGTATAGGATATTCAGTGCAAAAACAGGCTTTTCAGCCCAACCTGTCAATATCGACGTTGTGGTCCACTGGAGCATCCTCCCCTCTTTCCACATCGAGCACTATCAGCATAGCCCTCCATTCAGTTCTCCCTCATTTATTTATCTAACGGCTCCTTACATGCATCTATAATATTTGATTCCACCTGTCTGGGGGTAGTAAGTTCTACATTCTTACCACTCTCTGGTTAAAAAAGGTTCTTCTTAATTCCCAATTTGATTTGTTGCTGATTTTTCTTATAATGATGGTCTCTAGTAATACTCTTCCCCACAAGTGAAAACACTCTGTATCTACTCTGTCAAAACCTTTCAGGATATTAAAGCGCTCTATTACGTCACCCCTCAGACTTCTCGTTTCACTACAAAATAAATTAAGCCTGTCGATTCTTTCCTGATAGTATACGATCTTCTCCGCACCATATCCAGAGCCTCGCTATCTTCTTTTTAATATGGCGACCAGCATTGTACACAGTACGCCTAATGTGGTCTAACTGTAGAGAGTTCTGCATTTTGTCGGTCTTGAACCCGGCGTGTCCAGCTGCCTGGTCTATTTAAAAGGGATCCGCACCTCATTTTTTGAGGAGACATTTCACAGCCATCCTATAGTAACTAAAGGCTGTTTGATTACAGAACTCATTGTACATTTTCAACATTGTCGATCTGGGTGCACGGGCAGGACACGTCGTGAAGTGGACATTTTGTAGCGCAGTTCTGTACAATGCAAAAAGAAATGGAATAGCCGAGTTGTGCTAGATGGCAGTGGAGAGGTTAAGGCAATGGACTGCTAATCGATTATGCTCATCTACTTTGTTAAGCGTTGGTTGCTGATAAACCTTCCAAGCATTTGACTGAATATTACATAAATTAGGCTTTGAATCTAAATCTCATCAAAACTGTCATTTCCTGATAACATTCCTTACCATTAAGCTGTGCGCTCAGTGACTAAGTCAGGGTGATTTCTTATATTTTCTTGATGTGCCAACTGAATTTACTGACTGGAGGAATTGTATTAACTCCACGTGATCGGCACGGCTCATCCTTGGGGCCAATTGCGAGTGGTGCGAGCACATTCTGCAACTGTGTCATTACTGTTCTTTAAGGAATGGGACATGACCCCTACAGGTCCTGCTATGCAAGTGGGCACAGTTCCATCCAACTCTCATGATGCTTAATCCCCTCTTAGCGGGACTGGAAAACCATTTTCAAGAAGGAGGCTCATGGTCTGCTCAGCAGAAAGTCAATGTTCTGCATGTTATTTCTGACAGCTTTCCAACTGGACACAGGCGTCCAACTGCCGTGCGAGCATTGCTGACTATTCCAAGTCAAAAATATTGGAATGTGTTCACAAAACTAATCTTAAATATGTGACCTGTATTATCAAATACGAATTTGCAGCATGAATAGCTCTTTATTGTCGTCTGTCTCGGCATTCTCATAATGTACACTCTGCATTAAGCCAACTGTAATCGGTGCTGCTTTATTTCACTGCAAGCGCGAAGGGACATATCTGTGAACATATTTGCCCCAAATTTACACCACTCCTTTCCTATTGTGCACATATTGCTTTAGCCATTTCTGCCCTTGTTGCAGGTTATATCAGCCCAGGCCGTCCATTGACGCCTGAGACTTAATCAGCGAAAAGCAGAGAAATACAAGAGGCAGAGACAGGGAGAGACAGAAAGATGCATGCGAAGACAATATCAGAAAAGATCATTGCATCTTGAGGGGAAATTCTTTTGCTCTATTGAAATGTTGTAAAAGCTCAAAACATAATTGGGCGACGGTTTAAACGTGCTTCGCTCCCTGCCGATCTCTCAGGCTCTGAGCTAGGGAAATGCAGTCCGCAACTGGAGCTCTTATTTATTCGAGCAATGAATGGAGCTTTACACAGTGTAGTGGCGAGCAGGTAAACCTGAGTGGATTTCAGGGCCAAAACATTAAACCTTCTGGCTATCGCAGACAGTTGCGGTTTGCTGCAAACAATTTCTTTCCAGCCTCAGAACCAGCCAACCCTGTACTGCAGGGCTATGGGGAAAGGACAGAGGAGTGGGACCAGCAGAGAGCTGGCACGCTCACGATGGGACGAATGGCCTCCTGCTGTGCGGTAACCATTCTATTAAATTACAATTGGACTTTGATGGGACTCGAATCGACAAGTTTGAATGTTTCTCTAGAACAGAATCAGCGAGAAGTCCAATGCACGAGCATTGCAACACTGAGCACAACATTTTCAGCGAAATGTTCAGGAAAATCCTTGTTTCTATTGGATGTGTGCAGGAATTATGTGGACATAACCAATGCCTTTATATATCTTCCCTTTGAAATCGAGTGTGTTTCCGGTACATTATTCTTTACATCAAAGTTAGTGATGAAATGTCAAAAAGCCTCCACTCCATCCCATATGTAATTTCAACTCTCATCCTCCGTTACAATATTGTGTGCAAAAGGAAACTAAGTGCTAGAATAAAACAGTGAAACGTAGATTATGTTGGGGGATACATCAATTGTACTTTCGATTCCTTTAGAAATGTCACAAGCAAAACCATCAGCTCTTCTCGGTAAAGCTCGAACTCGCAACCTCGGCTTTTCCGGGGCTTGTATTACCATATAGGGACTGTGCCCGATCCGATTCCACCGCTACAAGTGCATGCAGATGCGGTGTGGTGTTGATGCTCCCATTATGCAGCTGCCTATTCCACCTGTCTTATAAATCCTCGCCTAAAAATCTATTGAGGCTGGGGTCAATTAAAATTTTGAAGTTTCACATTGATCGATTTTTGTTTGGCAAGCATACGAAAATTTATGGAATCATCGCAGGCAAATGGAATTAAGAATTAGTCAGTTAAAAGTGACCGAAACAGAAACAGCTGCAAACAAACGTTGCTTTCTATTCATATTTAACAGCAACAATATCCGGTCCGTGCGCAACTATGTTGTGGTCAGAGAAAAACTCCCTAAGCTTCCTAAACTCCCGTGTCTTTTCTGTGGTTCTCTTTCCACTCCTCCCTTCGTCCTGCATGATGCCAGTTTTTAAACCTTGTTTGAATGTTGCTCTGGGCGAGGGCATTCTGCAGTCTCAAAACCATCTCTGCCGTTTCATTGCTTGATTTCTATGTTTATTAATTATGAAACTCCTTGAGCTACAATGGTAGCGCTTGCGTCAATACATTAAAAAGCGGTTTATTGGAAACACGTTGAGATCATAGTTTGGTTTTGGACAGAATTGAACCTATATCACTCAAGATGAACTGTCATATTGACAATAAACTATATCTTGTTATAAATGTTGGCTCATTAGTTCCGTTGTGTCAGATGAGCAATTGTTTGATCCCCTCAATTATTACATGTGAGGAACAGGCACGGGTTTTCATTTAGAAATAGCCCACAGGTTGACACTGAGATAACCGTAGTGAGAGAGACAGACAGCACCATGGTACATGGCGGAATAGACACAACAGATGGATAAATAGAAAACGGCCTCTGACTCTGAAAAGGACAAACATCACATGCAAAAGCTCGAACTCACAACCTCGGCATTTCCCAGACATATAAGTACCGCGCGCTAACCGATTGCGCCACGTCCTATGCTATCAGATGACCCATCATACAGCTGCCTGTTCCACCTATCTTACAGGCAAGAAGACAAGGAAGGCAAGGAGTCATCGAATCAGTCAACACAGACGAAAGCTGTTCATCCCACCGTGTCTGTGCCGGCTCTCTGCAAGAAGCCTTCAGTTATTGAGACTCCATAGATTTTCGCCATAGACGTGTTTTATTTTTGTGTGTAATGTTTTGTCCTTTGCAATGAATTTGGATGTCCTTGGGTGAAATATATAAATATATTTGTGCATCTATATGTGAGTTGTAAATTAAATTGTGTGGAACCTTGATAATCAAATTGTTTGCGTTCATATCTGTTTTATTATAAATGTATTTGTTTTTATGTCTGTTTTTTTCTGAATTTATCTCTAAGTATCGCTGTGCTACAATTGTATTTACGTTTATTTGCTAGGTGTTTAAAAGTAACATAGATACAAAGGTACACACTGAAAATACATTTATAACAAATACAGATGCTCCACAATAATATTATAAATAACTTTGTTGCATTCAAATGTACAAACACTAAAACAGATATACAAACTTTATTTATATCCCACAGAACAAATTGCAACTTGACACAGAGACACCAGAATATATTTAGTGCTATCACTGATCAAAGAACATTTTACTCTCTACGGTGCTCAGCAAATTCTGCTGTGCCTGTGTTTCCTCTGCTTGTGCTCGTTGTAAGGGAAAGTTTGGGCGGGCCGTGGTATATTGTTTCCCAAGGCTGGGCTGAAATGTGCTGTCTGAGGCCACATTCAGTGCTATAGTTGATATATAATAATCATCTGGATTTTATGTATAAAGGCATAATAACAACATCTACAGATGTTTCATCCCGGTACACAAATCCACTGCCAAATTAGTTCAAATGCTCACCATCCCCAGTAGTTAACCTTAGCGCAAGCTCTAATGATGTACAACTCGACAACCCAACCCGGTAACAGGTCCCTCCTGTGCGAGATCTGGTCCCAAAGCCCCACGATTCTGCAGCCGACCTCGTGCACCGTTTATCCATAGACACGTTGTCATTTCTAAATTCAATAGCGCGGGGCACTGGGAATAATCCACAGAATACCTTTGTGGTCCTGCTCATTAATTTTCTCAATTGCACTTGAAACTCTGACTGAAGGAACTCATCCCCTTGTTTCCTTCTGTCATTGGTTAGCACATAGATCACGGCTGCTCTGCTTCACCTCTCAGAATGTTCTGCACCCACTCTGTGATGTTCTTTACCTGGCAGCAGGGAGGATATACAGCACGCATGACTCACGTTTGCCGTTGCAGAAAGGTACTGACTTTTGAATCCCCAATGACGTCAACTTATGTTACTTTTTAGTTTCAAAAGCAAAGTACTGCGAATCCTGTAAATCTAAAATGAAATCGGAAAATGTTGGATATACTCAGCCAGTCAGGCAGCATCTCTGGAAAGATTTCTGATGACGGGTTTGTGATTAAATTTGATTGACGTGAAGCGTCAACAATGCAATCCAGATACGGTCCGATATTTTAATCCCAAAGCGCCAGTTTGTGGGTTTTGAAACCAATGCGGATACCACGCATTAATCTGGAAGCTAAATTGTTGTTGTTCTGGTAAAGTCGCAACACCACAGGACTGCAATAAAATATCCAAGTCTTTAAGATTAACATATGTTTTACAATTAATAAAATGAGCCAGTTCCAAAAGGCATTCAATCTTCAAACGGTTAACTTCTGCCGTTTAATTTCCACAATGTCTGCCGGGGAAAAACACAGGATTTGGCTGTTTTTTTAATTGCAGTTCAGTGCTGTTGCGACTAGTTTACTTTGAACATTCTCCTTTTAAACATTCTCACAGAGGCCGCCTGACTGGTTCACGAGTTCTCGGCATCAACGTTCACTCACCCCTGTGACCGCCACCTAGTGGTTAAGATGCAGTGCTCTATCCTCGTCAGCACAGGTTCGACGCCCGTTCTGGGATTTAATCGATTAAAATAAAGCTTATTAAATTAATTTCATAACACTCTGTGAATAAGTAATAATTATTGCAATCACCATGGACAACTTGGCACATTCTGTGTCAAACTGAGGGAAATACATAGCAACGGAGAGCCTGCCAAAATTGAATCAGATTTTGTGCTTTGCGTGTGATGAAATTTCAGCATTTCTCATTTCACAGAGTGTATTTTAAGACTCTGCTTAATAAATGCTCACTGTTTATTACAGCAAGATTCTGGTGCAACTGTGATTGGATATTTATTCACTGCACCCGCTCATTTGCAATGGAATTCTTCCAGTCACACAGCCTTCGTTCAATCGAAAAAAATCGAGATCGTGAATAAATTATTTATTTATTTCAAACAAATCAAATTCAATCTTTTAAAAATATAATTTAAATGTATTTATTTTTTTAAATGTTAAATATATATATGTATATATTTGTAAATTGGCTTTTTGTCTGGGTTGGTTTTCCGACCCTCAGTCCTTCCTGCCTGTCTATCACCTCTGGTTTCAATGATCGTTTCAGCCCCGCGTGTTCCTGACACACACTCGCACTCACGCACTGCACAATTGCAATCAGGGATGATAGAAATCTCACTTTATTCTTTTAAAAGGGAACTGCTGTCAGTCAAGGGTCATTCTGCATCTGTGTAAAAGGGATGTGCTTGTAGTCGCAGATCATTCTGTGTCTGTTTAAAAGGGATGGTTGTCATTTCCTGTTCATAATCTGTCCCTTTAAAACGAATTTTCTCATAATCCTGCATCATCCTGTATAGTTTAAAAGGTGTGTGATTTGAACTATGATGGATGAATTGTTGAACTGTTGTGTTCCAAGTTACCTGGGGTTTGCCTGCGCCGGTGCGCACCCAGATCGCCGTGCATCTGTTCAGTTACTCGAAATATGCTCATCTTTTCCTAATCCAATCCTTGATATCGCAGTTGCCCCGAATTTGCTCCCAATAGACACAACAGCATTTTTTGCGCTGATGATCGAGGCTGCGTGACCTAATGGATGGAGCGTCTAACTTCGATTGCAATGGTGACGTTATCAGAGGATTGCAGATTTGAGTCCTGCTGCGGTCAATTAGTTCGCTGCGTGAAATTTTATATGCTTTGTTGTGATTCTGCGGAAAAACCAACCATCTCTTCCAGTCACTCAGCTGAAATAAATCAAGGCTGCTTGCTTTGAGAATCGAAGGGCACGTTTTCATCATTGTCGATCTGGTTAAACGGGCAGAGCAAGCTGTGAAGTGGACTTTCTTGCTCGTTCTTTCTGTTTGCATACAAAAAGCAGGAGATTGAATGGCTGACGCTGTGGTGAATCGGAGACGCGGTGATCGAGAGGTGAAAGCGATGGACTGCTGATCCATTGTGCTCTGCACTTTTGTGTTCGAATCTCATTCTCGTCGTTATTTTGTTACAGCTTTGACAACTCCCTGATGGTTTTGTTAACCACGTCGCCAAATTCCCCTTTTACTGACAAGGATGCTGCACTTTGATCATGTCATGTCTCAAATTCATAATATTTTCGTCAAAGGGATAACATTTGTCGGACTGTGGAGAGGGGGTCAAATTGGATAGGTCTCTGAGGGACAGCGCAAGCACGATGGGTCGAATATCTTTTCTAACTACCGTAAGAATCTGAGAGCTACACTCTCCGCTATTGGTGGCTCATTGGGCTAGGGGTATGATTCTTGCTTTGGATTGGTCATATTTGAATTGCGAGAGGTCCAGGTTCCCAATCCCGGCCGAGCATCGCCATCTTTTACTCAAAGTTCCGCTTCTCACAGCCGCCCGACATGTGAGAAAACAGACATATTTCACATTGAATGTTGGTAATATGGGGTTATGGGTAGCGGGCAGGGACGTGGACCTGAGTCCATGATCCGATCAGCAATTATCGTATTAAATAGTCGTGCAGATTCGTGGGGCCGAATGGTGTATTGCTGCTCATATTTCATATGTTCTTATGTGCTTATAAATGGGCGGTCCCTTATTCTAAGACTATGTCCCCTAGTTTTCGTTTCCCCTATGAGTGCAAATATGCTCTCTGCATTCACCTTGTCAAGCGTCCTCATTATCTTATAAGTTTCGATAAGATTACCTCTCATTATTCTGAACTCCAGTCTGGATAGCCCCAAACTACTTAACCTATCTTCATAAGTCAATCCCCCTCATCTCCGAAATCAACTGAGTGAACCTTCTCTGAACAGTCTCCAAGTATATCCTTGCTTAAATACGGAGACTAAAACTGTACGCAGTACTCCAGGTGTGGCCACAGTAATACCCGGAACAATTGTAGCAGGTCTAATTTGCTTTTATAAACCATCTCACTTGCAATAAACGCACATTCCATTTGCCTTCCTGATCAGTTGCTGTACCTGCATACTAATTTTTATGTTTCAAGCACAACGACGCCCAGGTGTCCCTGTACTGCCGCACTTTGCAACTTTTCTCCATTTAAATTTAATTTGCTTTTCTATTCTTTCTGCCACAGTTGGTAACGTTACATTGTCACACATTATATTGGAACTGACAAACTGTTGCCCACTCACTTAGCCTGTCTATATCCCTTTGCAGTTTTTTTTATGTGTGCTGCTCAGAATTAGCTTTCCTAGGCATCCTTGTATCATCAGCAAACTTCGCTCCTTTACACTCGGTCCTGTCATGCAAATCGTTAATATAGAGTGTAAATACTTGAGGTCCGAGCACTGATACCAGCGTGACCCCACTAGTCACAGTTTGCCAAATGGAAAATTACGCATTTATCCCGATGCTCTGTTTTCTATTTTTGAGCAAAGCCTCTATCGATGCGAATATTTTACTCCCAACACCGTGAGCTGTTATCTTGTGCAGTAACCTATTATGTGGCACATTATCGAATGCCTTCTGGAAATCCAAATACACCATATCGACTGGTGTCCGCTTATCCACTCCTTACATCCTCAAAAACTCCAGAAAATTTGTTAAAATGATTTCCTTTTTATGAATCCATGCTGATTCTGCTTGATTGAATCATGCTTTTCCAAATGTCCCGCTACTGCTTCCTTAATAATGGACTGCAGCTTTTTCGCAACGGCAGATGTAAGGGTAACTGATCTATAGTTTCCTGTTTTTTGCTTGTCTCGTTTTTAAGGGGCGTTACATTTGCCGTTTCCTCATTCGCTCTAACCGCCTCCGAATCCAGGGAATTTTGAGAAATTATAACAAATGCATCCATTACCTCTGCAGCCACTTCTCTTAAGATCCTCGGATGAAAACCATCAGGACCAGGGGACTTGTCTGCCTTTAATGCAATTATTTTACTAGCATTACTTCGTTCGTGATAGTGATAGTATTAAGTTCAGCCCTGCCTATATCCGCTTGATTATCCACTATTGCGTTGTTTTTAGTGTCATCGACTGTAAAGACCAATACAAATTTTTTTGTTCAACGTCTCTGCCATTTCCCTGTTGTCCAATATTAATTCCCCAGTGTCATCCTCCAGGGGACCAACATTTCAATTAGCCATTCCTTTCATTTTTATGAATTTGTAGAAACTCTTACTATCTGTTTTTATATTTCCTACTGGTTTACTTTCATTATCTATCTTCCCTCTTTAATCATTTTTTTAATCATTCTCTGCTGGTTTAAAAAAATCTCCAATCCGCTGCTCTCGTCTCCCATTTATCTTGGCCGCATGTATACCTTTGATTTCAATTTGATACCCTCCATTATTTTGTTAGTTAGACACGGATGGTTATCCCTTCTCTTACAGCCTTTCCTTCTCATTGGATAAATTTTTGTTCAGAGTTATAAAATATCTTTTTAAATGTCTGCACTGCTCATCAACCATCCCACACCTTAGGCTACTTTCACAGTCTACTTTATCCACCTCTACCATCACACCTTTGTAGTCCCCTTCATTTAAGCTGAGGACACTGGTTGGAGAACCAAATTTCTCTCCCTCCAACTGAATTTGAAATTCAACCATATTGTGGTGACTCAATCCTATACGATCTTTTACTACGAGATCATTTATTAATCCTGTCTAATTACACAGTACTAGAGCTAAGATAGCCTGCTCCCGAGTTGGGGTAGCATGTACAGTAGAAACAAATTATCCCGGATACACTCTATGAACGCCTCCTCATGTCGAGCCTGACCAATTAATTTTATCCAGTAAATATGAAGATTAAATGCCCCGATGATTATTGCCGTTCTTTTTTTTACAAGCCTCCATTATTTCTTGATTTATACTCCGTCCAACCGTGTAGCTACTGGTAGGAGCCCAGCAGCGGCTTTTTCCCGTTATTGTTTCTTATCTCCACCAAAACTGATTCAACCACTTGATCCTCTCGTTTCTAACCAACACTCATCCCATCTTTTATTAACAGTGTTACCCCACCTGCTTTTCCTTTTTGTCTGTCCTTCCGAAATGTCAAATACACCTGAATATTTAGGTTCCAGTCCTGGTCACCTTGCAACCACGTCTCTGTAATGTCTTTCAGATCAAACTCATTTTTACCTATTTGTTCCGTCACTCATCTGTTTTGTTACGAATGCCACGTGCATTTAGAAAAAATGCTTTTTAATTTGTTTTTTACCCATTTTTCCTGCTTGTTTCCTCTGTCCTACAAACTCACTTTCTATCTTTTTGCTTTTAATTCCAACTCTACTCCCCTCCCTATTGAATCTATTCTAAGGTTCCCATCCCCCTGCCAAACTAGTTTAAACATTCCCCAACAGCACGAGCAACCACCGCGTCCTGCCGGCCCGCCGCAATGCGAGGTTATTAGTCCCGGCTCTGTTGAGGGGCAACCCGTCCGACTTGAACAGGCACCAACTCCGCGAAAATCAGTCCAAATATCTCAGGAAACTAAAGCCCATCCTCCTGCACCATCTCTCCAGCCATGCATTCACGTGCTCTATCCTCCTATTACTCTACTCACTAGTTCGTGGCACCTGGAGTATTCTGGAGATTACTACCTTTCAGTTCCTGCTTTTTAGCCTCTAGCGTAGCTCCCCAAACTTAGCCTGGAGGACCTCAGCCCTCTTTCTACCTATGTCATTGGTAACAATATGGACAATGACCGCTGACTGATCACCCTTCTCCATCAGAATGCCCTGCAGTCGCTCGGTGACATCCTTGCCCCCAGGAAGACAACATATTATTCTGGTGTCACGTCTGCGGTGGCAGAAACTCCTGTCTGCTCCCCTGATTATTGAAACACCTATCATTAAGCTATTCCTTTCTTCTCCCTCCTCCCCTGTGCAGGATTTGTATCTGGCTGCACTCGCCAGAAGCACTATGTCCACACCAGTACTCAGAAGATAATATCTGTTGGCGAGCGAGATGGACTCGGGTGCTCGTGCACGACCTGCCTCGTCCTCCTATTCTGTCTGCTGATCACCCTCTCCCTCTCTACCTGCAAGCTCTTAGGTTGCGGGATGACCACTTCTCGAAGGGAAGTGGGTAACTATTTGATAGCGAACAGTTTGCAGAGCTCTGGGGAAAGAGTCTCATTCCATGCTTCTGTGATGCTACAATCCTCTCTCGCAGTGAGCTTGTGTTTTCACCTTTAATCGTCAGTTCATGGATTTAATTCCCGGCCGTGCCGGCAGGGATTTTCTCACATTTAGTGTGCTGGTTCTCTTTTTCTCTCTCTATCATTCATTCTATTTCTCTCTGACTCTAACTTTCTTTCCGTGTGTCAGTCTCGCTTTATGTATACTTCAGTTGCAGTCAATTTATGTCCGCTTTTCTCATTGGGGATCTGTTTATCTGTCCAAATATGGTTTTTCTCTCTGTCACTCTCTCCTTCGCTCCCCACCTCATTTTATTCCATACCTTATGAGTTATCTCTTAAGCGCTGGTTCAGTCTGAACTTGCTGATACTGATTGGTTGACGTGCATTTTAACATTATTCATTCAAAAATGTTCAGTGTTGACGGGAAGATTACATGTTCTGTGGGTTAAAGCAAGGAGCTTTCTTGTCTAGTTACGGACGGTCAGTTCAATGCGTTATTTGTCTAAGTGCTGTGCTTTTGCGGTTCAACTTTTCATCGACCACAGTTAAAAACAAGGCATATATCCTCCCACGTTTGCAGAGTATGCAGGCGTGTAGTTTGCTCTGCGCTGAAAACTAAATTTTGAGTCTGCAAGCGATTTGCCGAATTTCCAAGCACTGCATTGCAGCGTGCCCATGACCAGGATGGCCGAAATGTTAATGCGATGGAATTAAAATCCAACTGATGTGTCTCTGCTTCTGGTAGATGTTCAAACAACTGGTTTGACAATTAGACTTAATGCTTGTTTGTTATGAAAGCGTGGAAGCGGTCATAATCTCTGCAAATAATATACTTTTAATTCACCCATCAAGACAACATTTCTTTAATTATATTAGGTGTTCTGCCAATTGTCTGAACATAGGAACAGGATTAGACCATTCCGCCCTTTGTGCCTATTCGCCATTCTGTTAATTCTTAGCTGAGCTCGATCTTAACTCCATCTATCTGCATTGGCTCCACATCATTTTAACGAGTGTCTAGCAAAAACTATTAATCTAAAATTAACATTTTTAATTGAGCTAGTATATCCTGCCTTTTGTAGAAGATAAATCCATCACCCTTTAAGTGAAGAAAATTTTCCTAACGTCTCTATCGAATGTACTGCCTCTGATTTTAACATTGTCGTAAACTCCCCCGCATACAGTAAAAAAAAGCTTGATCTCTATATATCTTATTCATTCGTTTCAAAACATTAAAATCTCAATCATACCACCACTTAATCTTTTATATTCCAGGGAGTACAGGCCTAGTTAATGTAATCTCTCCTCATAATTTAACCCGAGGCATCCTGGTAACATTCTGGTGACTATGACCTGTACACATTCCATTCCCGCCTATCATTTCTAAGGGGCCGTGCCCATAAGGGGACTCGATATAATGTCTTTCTAGATATAGCAGAGGGCTCAACAAACAGCGGGCACATATTTATAGTAATTGGAGAAGGTTTAAAGGAGATGTGATGGGAAATTTCCACAGGCAGAAAATTGTGGTTGTCGAAAACGAATTGCCTGAAAGAGTGTGCCTTTTGATCAAAATGGAGTCCTGGCCCTTCCAGAACTTTCTGCATTTTAGCAGTCAGCTTGCATAAACAGCTATACCTGGGTTGAGATGGTTGATGGCCATCAGACAGCTAGGAGACAAGTCATGCTGAGACAACTAAAAAAAAAAATTCAAAAAAATAAATAAAATAATTTTTAAAAAAAATTAAAAAAATAAAGCTAGCAAAAAAAAAAAGCTTTATTGAATGGAGAGAGACTTGTGAATGTCTTGTCTTTGAATGAGAGTGCTTCTGTCTTTTCTCCTTGTGTCTGGAAACCTGTTTGGAAAGGTTGTGGAGCTGCCTGTTTGTTTTAGCTCCACCCACTTTTTCAAACAAAGTGAAGTTTTTTTTAACCCTTCATAGTTTTGTCCTGTATGTGGGAAGTTTAAGACATTTTAAGTTAGAAGCGCAGGTGTGAATTTATTCGGATGAGAAGTTACGGAGCTAGGAAATGCACAAAGGATAGGTTTGTTGAGACATGGTCCCGGTGGTTAAAAGTTGAAATGACTTTTTTTTAAAAAAAAAGCTTTGTGGGTCTCTCGATGTGCAGGCTGGGGGAGTACACTATTTGTCCTTGGTATAAAATCTTGGTACAAAAGCTTCTAGCTCAGTAAGAGGATTTGTTTTTGATAAAGAGTGGCAGTACAATAGTTGAATTGGGATTTTGAGATATTTCAGGTGACCTCCTTGAGCGCATTGGAAAAATATGGGTTTGGAAGCCTTTTAATAAGATTAGAAAACAAGTACTTTACATTCTGTGATCTGTGAATCACTATAAGCATAACTGAGAAGTCCGTGTAACACACAGATTCTTCCGGTTCAGAAGCCCAATAGTGACAAATGGAGGTTTGTCCATGACCTACGAGCTGTGAATGAATCTACTATATTCTCACAATGCTTAGAGTTGATTTGGAATGAGGTATCCCGGAATGCTTTCCAGAACCTTAAACAGTCCCTCACTTCAGCACCCGCCTTGGGATTACAAGATTACACTAAGCTATTCAACTTATTTGTGCATCACAAGTCGGGTTTTGCACAATCTGTTTTGACTCAGTTACATGGGGATAGGCAGCGACCAGTAGCATATTTCAGTACCCAACTAGACCCAGTGGCACGCGGACTACCAGGATGTCTTCCTTCGTTGGCAGCAGCTTATTATGCTATGCAACAGGCTCAGACAATAACTCTAAATCATCAGACCATTTTGTATATCCCACACTCTGTCGAGATTTTACTTACTAAATGTGCCACCCAATACCTAACCTCCGCAAGAACCACTAAATACGAGGTCGAACTGTTATCAAATCCGAACCTTATCATCAAAAGATGCACTACCTTAAATCCAGCCACTCTACTCCCCACGGAAGACGACGGCGAACACCATTCATGTGAAATGGTAACCGAATTCGTGACTAAACCACGTATCAATCTCACAGATCTACCAATGTGTAACCCTGAGCTAGTGTACTATGTTGACGGATCAGCCCGACGAAATGATAGGGGCCAACCTACAGCGGCTTATGCAATTGTAACTCAGTTTAATGTTGTCGAAACAGCCTCTCTTCCAGACTTCTTTTCAGCCCAACAAGCCGAATTGTTTGCGTTAACTCGAGCCTGTATTCTGGCTGAAGGACACACAGTTAATATCTACACTGACTCCAGGTATGCTTTTAGGGTATCACATGACTATGGACAAATTTGGAAGATTTGTGGGTACCTGACTTCTTCAGGAACCCCTATTAAAAATGCAGAACAAGTGGAAAATCTCCTGCGAGCCATTCAATGCCCTTTGAAACTTGCCATTATCAAATACCAAGCACATACAGGCCAGTAGAATGAGGTGGCACTTTGGAATGCCAGAGCTGATAATGCAGCTAAGTCAGCAGCTCTGTCAAAAGGGGGGATGCAGGTGTCATTGTTCCCACTAAGGAAAGATAATTGCTCAGACCCGCCACCCACTATTAATGACGTGCTGGCCTTTCAGACACAGGCCAGTACGGAGGAGGTGGTGACCTGGACGAAGGATCAATGTTATAAAAATCCAGAAGGAATATGGGTTCAGCACGACGGCCGCGTGGTGGCCCCCAGATCCTTACTTCCATGGATTGCCCGATGTGTGCATACATTCACACATGCAGGCAAAGGGGGATTGGCAGATTATATTTTGTCAACTTGGTATGCACCAGGTATTTCGGCAATTGCAAAACAAATCTGTGAAAATTGTGTTACCTGTCAGACAATGAATCCGGGTAAGACGGAAAAAGTAGAATCTGCCTCCCACCCAAATCCAGTCGGGCCTTTTGTTCATTTACAAAACGATTTTATTGAATTACCTATGTGTATGGGATTCAAGTATGTATTAGTTATTGTAGATGTGTTCTCTAGATGGATTGAAGCCTTTCCATGTAAAAAGGCCGATGCCACTACTGTTGCTAAATGTTTGTTAAAAGAAATTGTACCGCGCTTCGGAATCCCTGCTAAGCTTTCTAGTGATAACGGGTCACATTTCACGGGAACTGTTATAAGAGAAATGTGTAAAGCTTTGCAGATTAATCAACGTTTTCATTGCAGTTATCATCCACAATCAGCTGGACTTGTTGAAAGATATAATGGAATGCTTAAAGATAAGCTGGCAAAACTATGCGATGACACTGGACTGAAATGTCCAGAACTGCTGCGCTTAGCCTTGATGGTAATGCGATCTGCAACCAACAGAACAACAGGCCTGTCACCGCATGAGATAGTTATGGGACGTCCCCAAACGACTACCTTTTACAGCACCATTTACTGCAAAACAGATGGATATCCACAAAATGGAGGAAAATATGTTGAATTATTGTATTGCACTAAACAAATGTATTTCCAGCTTTCATTCACAGGTAAAGGAAGCCCAAGTCAAGCCAGCGGAAGGAAAGTGTCATAACCTGGAGCCAGGGGAATTCGTTTACATCAAGATTTTTAAAAGAAAAAGCAGTCTACAGCCAAGATTCGAAGGACCATACCAGGTCTTGCTGGCGAACAATACTGCAATCAAGGTAAAGGAAAGACCAACATGGATCCACGCATCCCATTGCAAAAGGGCACCCGACCAGGAGGAAGGGACGAAGGAATCAGAGGAACAGAAAAAGGAAGACTGAATAAGGAACTCTATGGACTATGGGGACTGATGGTGCTGGGCTTGACAGGGTTTTACCTCACATTATTGATTACACCAGGGGTACAGACCCACCACCAAAGGGAATTGCACGTAAACGTATTTATGGCACTGAGTCATAGGTATGCACAAAAAAGAAACTTGTCGAGTAGTTGAATATGTTCCCATGTACCTGTCCACTCCAGGGGGGGTATTCCCCTGGGATCTGTCCCCTTTAACGAATCAGAAATGGTAGAATGGTTGACAGTGCAAAATCTGTGGAACAGGGTTTGATCATATTCCTGCTGATAGTCTTCGCCCTGTATCTATTTCTGTCGTCATTAAGTGTTGCTGTGCCAAGGTGGGAGAAACTATGTTACCTACCGAGACCACGGCTAGAATTATGGTAGCAACAACTGCTGAAGGCTCTTGTGTGGAAATGGAAATGGAGAGACTGTACAAGATCAGAATGTATTGAGTTGTCCTTGTGAAGGACAAAATGGGGGAATGTGGAAATGTATTTTTATCTAAGCTGATACCATACGGTATTTGTGTGCCTTTTGATCAAAATGGAGTCCTGGCCCTTCCAGAACTTTCTGCATTTTAGCAGTCAGCTTGCATAAACAGCTAAACCTGGGTTGAGATGGCTGATGGCCATCAGACAGCTAGGAGACAAGTCATGCTGAGATAAGTACCCCCCCACCATGGTGCTTTCCTATTGTCTACACTACAGGAGTTCCATGTCACCCCACCCTTATCGTCTAGCCATTATCTCTTTCCGAGACCTCATCCATTTGATGCAAACAGATAAACTGACCAGGAAATTGGAACAATCCTGACACAACACAAGACAGGTGATAGCCCATTACCTATGACTCATGGAATAATGGCCGTTTGGCTTTCTGATAACCCTGACAAAAGGAAATATCTGGATACCATGTCAGGACCAGGATATAGTAATTAACTCTTTATCTGTATTCACTGACTGTGAGACAGAGCAATACACAGGGAGACGCCAGAACTTTGGTTTTACTGCATAAATATCTTGTTAAACTGAACCATTTCGGAGGTGTTCACTTAGCCCTTGACTGAGTGTAATCTACCCCTTGCTAGCAAGTAAATTGAAACTTCTACCGGAGCTGTAAGTGTCTGTGTCATTCTTTTCGGAGGTCGAGATTTCGACACAGGATGGGCCGAAATTGCCTCCTTCCGTGCTGTAAACTTCTATGAATCTATTATATTCTATAACTTAGTTTACTCCAGATATAATCTAACTACATCTCTGTACTGTTGATGAAAAACTTCCATTGCATTATAGTCTAACCCCTAGTTATAAAGCCTAACATGCCATTAGTTGTTTCGAATATATTTGTAACTTGCTACTGCATTTTAGCGGGATGGGCACTTGGACTGAAAACCACTTTGGAACTCCATCCCTCCAAGCTGTGCTCTATTTAATTAGTACTCGGACCTAATCTATGTGATCTAAAATGGATGACCACACAATTACCTGTCAGGAAACTATCTGCCACTGAGTCGTCCATTCATTTAATCTATCAATATAACTTTATAAATACACGGTAGCATCTTCACTAATTACTATATCACCAATATTTGCATCATCGTCAAACTAGGATATATGGCTGCCTGTTGTGCCTTCTTAATCTTTAAGAAATATAGAATGAAACAATTTTTTTAACACTAACATTTTAAAACGTGCCATAATTTGAAGCCCTGGTATGGTCTGTCGGAAGAGGAGGTAGGAGTAAGATTTCGGGTCGATGACCCATCTGATCCTACAAATATACATCATGCAACTGTGCGCTGTTTTCAAACAGTAAAAGCACGGGCTTGCATCCCCGTAGCATCTTTCAGAAACATAGGATGATCCACTTGCTCGCCGTTGCTCAGTTTGAGCTCCGACAGGACGACCAGCCTCCAGACATCATTACAGCCTTAGTCTAAATATGGACAAACGTGATTAATTCTAAACTGAGACGAGAGTGATTTTCCTGGACATCAAAGCAGCATTTTACGGAATGTTTCATCAAGGAGGGTTCCAACGTTTAAGTCCTTGCGGGGTTAATCTCCACTGCTGGAGACATACCTAGCAGAAAAAATGATGGTTATTGTCGTTCGACGCCAATGATCTCAATCAGGATATCACTGCAGGAGTTCATGATCACCTGCTTCATCAATGACCTGCCCATCATCATAAATTCAGAAGTGGGCACGATCGTTGAAGATTGATTTTTCCAACTCGAGTCTCAATTCCACAGATAATGAAACAGGAAATATATCGCCTTTCCTTTTTTTTCGCTTGGAAATACTTCTACAACAGTACATTGGTAGTACCATCACCTCGATGACTGGACCATAGAGCCACATAAATTTACAGCACAGAAGGAAACTATTAAGTCCATCGCGTCCTTGCTGGTGGACAAAGCACTATCCTGCCAAATCCAATTTCGAGCTCTTGGACCATAGCCATCAAGTCCATATACAGGTACTGCAGTGGTTCACGAAGTTTGTTCATCACTACCTTCTCAAACGCAATTAGGGTTGGGCAATAAATGTCAGCCATGCTACTTACGCCCACATCCACTGAATTAATATTTTATTAAAACGTGCTTTACAATAAATAAAGTCATTCTTCAAGTGTGGTCACTGGATGTACTGTCGGGCAATACTGCAGCCAATTACCACACAGCAAGATCCCATCGATGGTGGGATACAAATATGTGCAGGACACAAAAGAGCATTCCCCACCTCTTAGAATCATAGAATCGTAGAAGTTTGCTTCAGAGAAGGAGAACATTCGGTCCATGCTGTCTCCGCCAATCGAAAGAGCTATCCAGCCGAATCGCACTTCCCAGCTCCTGATCTGTAGCGTTGCAGATTAGGGCAATTCAATCCATATACAAGTACTGATTGAATGTGATGAGGGATTGTGTCTCCGCCAACTTTTCAGTGAGTGAGTTTCAGACCCAAATTCATTCTGGGCGAACAGATTTCTCCTGGACTCTCGTGTAATCTTTTTATAAATTACTTTAAATCTAGGCACTTGATTATTGACCTCATTAATCAGGGGCATATGTGTTTCTTATGGAAACTATCTCGGCCCCTCACAATGTTATACACCTCAATTATGTCACCCATTATTCTCATCAGTTCCGAAGAAAACAACTCCAATCTTTCCCCAGAACCAAATCTATCCATTCCTGGCAACATCCAGAGGACAATAGAGGAAACAGATGGAAGTGGAGGTGAATTGTTTGTTTTTAAGCTGTGAGTTGTCGTGATCTGTAATGCACTGCCTGAAAGGGTGGTGAATTATAGAATCATCGATGCATAGAATTGGTACAGCACGGATGAAGGCAATTTGGCCCGTCGAGCCCGTGCTGACACTCAGTGAGTCTCACCCCCATGTCATTTCCTTGTAGCTCTGCAGATTCAACAGTAACCCTCAAAATGGAATTGGATAAATGCTTGAAGGGGCACATTTTGCAGGGCGCTGTGGAAAGATCTGGGACTAATTGGATAGCTCGTTCAAGAGTACGATGGTCCAAGTACTCTCCATTGGTAATGTATGATTTTATGAAATGTTTTCTGATAGTTTCATGTAAATGGCGCTAGTCATTTGCCCGTTCCACAGTCCCACTTCATTTATTTGTACATGCGAATATGCTTTTCCAACCGAGTTGAAATGAAGTGGGATTCGGTGGCAATGCGATGCAGGTCACCTAGTTTATCAGGGCGCAGTGGCCAAGTGGTAAAGCTTCGGTCTCGTAAACCAAAACACACGGGTTCGACCTCCACATGCATCTATCGAGATTTTATCACATTAAATGTGACATTCTAAAGCTTTTTCCTTTTTAACTATCAAAACACTTCACAATTTTGAACTTATATCATAAATCGCCTCTTAACGTTTTGTATTCTAAGGAGAAAAATCCCATCTTCTCCATTCTCTTCGTGTAATGAGGTCCCGAACTCTGGCAGTATTCTTGTAAATCTATTCTGCACCCTCTCCAAGGGCTTGACTTCTTCCATGAAGCGTGTTGCACAGAACTGAACGTAATATTCGAGCGAAGACCTCATAAGAGCTTTTTAATTGTTTGGCATAAATTCCTTGTTTTTATACTCTATTCTTCTATTAACAAAGGAAAAGTCCTCATGTCTTCCAGATCCTGCCCCGTGTATTAAATTGTACGATTTAGAGCTGGTTAATACAATACAGGGAGAGTATTTTGACCGGTTTCAGGATCATTGATCTCCAGACGCAGATGCTTAAAAAGGGATTTAAATTTTCACGTATAAATCTGGCCCCGTTAAAATTGTATCACTAATTCATATTGCCTCTCATCATCCTCCTAAAATATATCACTTCACAATTCTCTGCGTTAAATTACATCTGCTATCTGTCTGTTCATTTCACCAGTTGGTGATTTTCATACTCCCTCTTTGTAGCACTTACTATCTGCTTTGTGACCCTTTGCTTTTCTTTCGAGCTTTCCCATTCACCAGGATCTGAGCTACTTTTTGCATTTGTGTACGTTTTTACTTTTAGTTTAATGTGGTCCCTTACTTCTTTATTCGTCCATGCCTGTTTTTTTGGCCCCTCAGGGGTACACACTGATACTGTATCACTTTTAATTATTTTTAACACCTCCTCTCATTTTACCCATTAACAGATTTTCCAAATTTATTCTGGACCGTCTCTGTCTCAGCCCCTTGAAGTCGGTCTTACCTAAATATAGAATGGTAGTAGCTGTTTCGCGTTTCTCCCTGTGAAGTTGAAGTCGATAATGTTTTGATCGCTATTAAATACATTTTCACTTACCCTTAGGCTATTGAATAAATCCGGCTTGTTACTCATTACTAAATGTAAATTGGTATGCCCCTTGTTCGTTCTGGAACATATTATTGTAGAACTAGCCCGGACACACTCAAGAAATTCACAATTTTCTAACAGGTGCTAGTCCGATTATCCCAATATATATGAACATTTAAATCCGCTATGAAAACCACACTTTCTTGAATACACGCTTGTCTAATGTCTACATTTATATATTCTAGTACTTCACAGCTGCGACCAGGGGGCCGATACACAACTCCCACTTTTGTCTTAATTCCTTTCCTATCTCTTAATTCTACCCATAAAGTCTCCACGTCCGGCTTACTTGTAATTATATACTCGCTTAGAACTGAATCGTAGAATCATAGTTATTTACAGCACGGAAGAAGGATATTTCGGCACATTCGCTCAACGCCGGCCAACAAAGAGCTATCCAGAGGAATCCCATGTTCCAGCTTTTGGTCCGTCGCCGTGAAGGTTATTGCACTTCAAGTGCATATCCAAGCGTGCTTTAAATGCGCCGAGGGTTTTTGCCTCTACCATCCTTTCAGGCAGTGAGTTCCAGACTCCCAACTTGCTCTGGTTGAAGACATTACCCTTCAATTCCCCTGTAAACTTGCAACCAACGACTTTAAATCTATCTCCCCTTCTTGTTGAACATTCTGCTCTGAAAAATAGGTCCTTCCTATCCACTCTCTCTCGGCCCCTCATAATTTTGAACACATCAATAATGTTTCGCCTCAGCTCCCTATGTTCTAATGAAAATAAACCCAGCCTATCGAATCATTATTCATAGCTAAAATTCTCCAGTCCAGGCAACATCCTCGTAAATCTCTTTTGCACCCTCTCTAGTTCAATTACATCTTTCCTGTAATGATGTGTACGCAGTAATCTAGCTGTGGCCCAAATAATGTTTTATATAGCTCAAGCATAACTTCACTGCTATTGTACAATATACCTCAGCTAATAAAGGTAAGTATGCCGCATGCCTTCTCAACTAGCACGTTTTCTTTGCATCCTGAAACAGGGAGACAATGATGAAATATTACAACAACAACTTGCATTTATGTAGCGCATTTAATATAGTTTGACGTCACAGGGTGCTCCACAACAGCTTAAACCAAATCAAATAATGTTGACACCGAGCCACATAAAAGAGATATTACGGCAGATGGCAAAAAACTTGGTCAAACAGGTAGGTTTTAAGGAGCATCAATCTTGACATCTTTTTGAAAGACCGTAAGCCCGGAATATTAATCAGTTTTATTTCCTCAAGGTCTGAAAGTTGTGAGAAGTTGGCTTTTGAAGTAGACTCATGGCTGTCGAATTCATTATATCATATAGGATGTTCATTGGAAAAACAGGTTTTTCGGCCCAACCTGTCAATATCGCCGTTTGAGGCCTCTTTCCGCATCCAGCACTATCAGCATTCAGTTCTCCCTCATATATTTATCTAACCGCTCCTGACATGCATCTATAATATTTGATTCAACCACTTTGGTAGTAACGAGTTCTACATTTTTACCACTCTCTGGCTAAAGAAGATTCTTCTTAATTCCCAATTTGATTGTTGCTGATTTTTCTTATATTGATGTTCTCTAGTGATACTCTTCCCCACAAGTGAAAACACTCTGTATCTGCTCTGTCAAACATTTCAAGATATTAAAGGGCTCTATTAGGTCACCCCTCAGACTCCTCGTTTCGTTACAAAATAAATTGAGCCTGTCGATACTTTCCTGATAGTATACCATCTTCTCCACACCCTATCCAGTGCCTCGCTATCTTCTTTTTAATATGGCGACCAGCATTGCATACAGTACGCCTAATGTGGTCTAACTGTCGAGAGGTCTGAATTTGGTCAGTTTTGAAACAGGCGTGGCCCGCATATCATCTTTTGAGGAGACATTTCACAGCCATCCTGTAGCAACTAAAGGCCGTTTGCTTACAGAAGCTGATTGTACATTTTCAACATTCTCGATATGGGTGCACGGGCAGGACACGTCGGGAAGGGGACATTTTGCAGCGTATTTATGTACGGATGCAAAAAGCCTGAAATGGAATAGCCGAGTTCCGCTGGATGGCAGACGAGAGGTTAAGGCGATGGACTGCGAATCGATTGTGCTCATTTACGTTGTTAATCGTTTGTTGTTGATAAACCTTCCAAGCATTTGACTGAATATGACATAAATTATGCTTTGAATCCAAATCTCATCAAAAGTCTAATTTCCTGAAAACATAGGTTATCCATTAAGCTGACTAAGTCACGGTGATTTATTATATTTTCTTGAAATGCCAACTGAATTTACTGACTGGAGGAATTGTACTAACTCCACGGGATCGGCTCGGCTCATCCTTGGGGCGAATTGCGAGCGGTGCGAGCACATCCTGCAGCAAAAACTGCAACTGAGTCATTAATCTTCTTAAAGGAAGGGGAAATGCCCCCTATACCTCATGCTATACAAGTGGGTACAGTTACATCCAAATCTCATCATGCTTAATCCCCTCTTCGCGGGACTGGAGAACCATTTTCAAGAAGGAGGCTCATGGTCTGCTCAGCAGAAAGTCAATGTTCTGCATGTTCTTTCATTCAGCTTTCCAACTGGACACAGGCATCCAATTGCCGTGCGAGCAATGCTGACTATTCTAAGTCAACAATATTGGAATGTGTTTACAAAACTAATTTTGAATATGTAACCTGTATTATCAAATAAGAATTTGCAGCATGAATAGCTCTTTATTGTCGTCTCTCTCGGCATTCTCATAATGAATACTCTACCTTAAGCCAACTGTAATTGGTGCTGCTTTAGTTCACTGCGAGCGCGAAGGGACATATCTGTGAAGATATTTGCCCCGAATTAACACTATTCCTGTGCTATTGTCCACATCTTTCTTACCCATTTCTGCCCTTGTTGCAGGTTAGATCAGCCCAGGCCGTCCATTGAAGCCTGATAACGCAATCAGCGAAAAGCAGAGAAATACAAGAGACAGAGACAGGTAGAGACAGAAAGAAGCATGCGAAGACAATATCAGAAAAGGTCATTGCATCTTGAGGGGAAATTCTTTTGCTCTCTTGAAATGTTGTAAAGCGTAAAAGATAATTGGGCGACGGTTTAAACGTGACTCGTTCCCTGGCGGATCTCTCAGGCGCTTAGATAGGGAAATGCAGCCCGCAACTAGAGCTCTTATTTGTTCGAGCACTGAATGGAGCTTTAAACAGTGTAGTGGCGAGCAGGTAAACTTGAGTGGATTTCAGACCCACAACAATAAATTATACGGCTATCGCAGGCAATTGCGGTTTGCTGCAAAATTTCACTTTCCAGCCTGGGAACCAGCCAACCCTGACCTGAAGGGCTATGTGGAAAGGACAGGAAAGTGGGACTAGCTGAGAGCTGGCACACTCTCGATGGGACGAGTGACCTCCTGCTGTGCGGTAATAATTCTATTAATTTACAATTGGACTTTGATAGGAATGGAATCGACACGTTTGAATGTTTCTGTAGAACATAATCAGCGAGAAGTCCAATGCACGAGCCATTGCAACACTGAGCACAACATTTGTCGCGAAAAGTTCAGGAACATCCTTGTTTCTGTTGGAGGTGGTGCAGGAATTATGTGGAGATAACCAATGCATTTACATATCTTCTCTTTGAAATCGAGCGTGTTTCCGGCACATTATTCTTTACATCAGAGTTACTGATTAAATGTTTATGCTGTTGTCACAGGAAAAACTCCCGAAGCATCCGAAACTCCCGTGGCTTTTCTGTGGCTCTGTTTACTCTCTTCCCTTCCTCCTGCACGCTGCCAGTTGGTAACCTTGTTTTAAATGTTGCTCTGGTCGAGGGCATTCTACAGTCTCAGAACCCTACCGTTTCATATGTTTAGTAATTATGAAATTCATTGAGCTACAATGGCAGCGCTTGCGACAATACATTAAAAAGCGGTTTATTGGAAACACGTTGAGATCACAGTTTGGTTTTGCGCAGAATTGAACCTCGATCACTCAAGATTGACTGTTATATTTACAATAAACTGTAACTTGTTATAAATGTTGGCTCATTAGTTCCGTAGAATTAGATGAGGAATTGTTTGATCCCCTCATTTATCACATGTGGGGAACAGACACGGGTATTCATTAACAAATGGCCCACAGATTGCCACTGAGATAACCGGAGTGAGAGAGACAGACAGCACCGTGATACATGGCCGAATATACAAGACAGATGGATAAATATAAAACGGCTTCAGACATCACATGCAAAATCATCGGTTGCTCTAGGTGAGGCTCGAACTCACAACCTCGGCATTTCCCGGGCCTGCACTGTCATATAAGTACCGCGCGCTAACCGATTGCGCCACTAGAGCTGCATGCACTGCAGTATCAGTGCTCCCATCATAGAGCTGCCTGTTCCATCTGTCTCACAAGCAAGGAGACAAAGATTCATCGAATCATTCAACACAGAAGGAAGCTGTTCATCCCATCGTATCAGTGCCGGCTCTCTGCAAGAAGCCTTCAGTTATTGCGACTCCAAACTTTTTCGCCATAGACGTGTTTTATTTTCGTGTGTAATCCATTTTGTTATTTGAATTGAATTTGGATGTCCTTGCGGGAAATTTATAAATATATCTGTGCATCTATCTGTGAATTGTAAATTAAATTGTGTGGAACCTTGATAATCAAATTATTTGTGTTCATATCTTTGATTTTATAAATGTACTTGTTTTATGTCTGTTTTCTTTATGAATTTATCTCGAAGTATCGCTGTGCTATAATTGTATTTACGTTTATTTGCGAGGTGTTTAAAAGTAACATAGATAGAAAGGTATGCACAGAAAATACATTTATAACAAATACAGATGCTCCACAATACTATTATAAATAACTTTGTTGCATTCAAATGCACAAACACTAACATAGATATACAAAATATATTTATATCCCACAGAACAAATTGCAACAGAAACACCAAAATATACTTAGAGCAATCACTAATCAAAGAACATTGTACTCTCTACGGTCCTCAGCAAATTCTGAAGTGCCTGTGTTTCCTGTGCTTGTGCTCAGTGTAAGGGAAGGTTTGGGTGAGCCGTGGTATATCGTCTCACAAGGATGGGCTGAAATGTGGTGTCTGAGGCCACGTTCACTGCTATAGTTGATATATAATAATCAATTGGACTTGTGTAAAAAGGCATAATTACAACATCTACAGATGTTTCATCCTGGTACACAAATCCACTGGCAAATTAGTTCAATCCCTCACCCGCCCCAGTAGTTAACCTTCCCGCGAGCTCTATTGATGTACAACGCGACGTACTGTAACAGGTCACTCCTGCGCCAGAACTGGTCCCAATGTCCCCGGATTCTGGAGCACAACCTCGTGCACCGTTTATCCAGACACACGTTGCCATTTCTAAATTCAATTGCGCGGTGCACTGGAAATAATCCATAGAATACCTTTGTGGTCCTGCTCATATATTTCCTCAATTGCACTTGAAACTGTGACTAAAGGAACTCATCCCCTTCATTACTTATGTCAATGGTTAGCACATAGATCACGGCTGCTCCCCTTCACCTCTCAGAATGTTCTGCACCGACTCAGTGATTTTCTTTACCTGGCAGCAGGGAGGATGCACACCACGCATGACTCACGTTTGCCATTGCATAAAGGTACTGACTGTTGAATCGCCAATGACGTCAACTTATGTTACTTTTTAGCTTCAAAAACAAAGTACTGCGAATCCTGTAAAACTGAAATGAAATCAGAAAATGTAGGATATACTCAGCCAGTCAAGCAGCATCTCTAGAAAAACACTTCTGATGACTGGTTTGTGATTAAATGTCATTGACGTGAAGCTTCAACAGTGCAATCCAGACACTGTCCGATATTGTAATCCTAAAGCGCCAGTTTGTGGGTATTGAAACCAATCCAGGTACCACGCATGAATCTGGGAGCTAAAGTGTCGTTGTTGTTCTTGTAAAGTCGCAACATCAGAGGACTGCAATGAAATGTCCAAGTCTTTAAGATAAATCATATATTTTACAGTTAATAAAACGAGCCAGTTAGAAAACACATTCAATCTACAAAATGGTTAACTTGTGCCGTTTAATTTCCGCCATGGGAGCCGGGGAAAAATACAGGCTTTGGCTGTTTTTTAAATTGCAGTTCACTGCTGTTGCCACTAGTTTACTTTGAACAGTCTCCATTTGAACATTCTCACAGAGGCTGTCTGACTGGTTCACGAGTTCTCGATATCAATGTTTACTCACCCCTGTGACCACCACCTAGTTGTTAGGATGCAGCGCTCCATTCTCGTCGACACAGTTTCGATGCCCGTTCCGGGATTCATTAAATTAAAATGAAGCTTATTAAATTAATTTCATAACACTCTGTGAAAGATTAATAATTATTGCAATCGCCATTCACAACATGTCATATTCTGTTTCAGACTGAGGGAAATACATGGCAACAGAGAGCCTGCCAAACTTGAATCAGATTTTGTGCTTTGCGTGTGATGACATTTCAGCCGTTCTCAGATATGAGAGGCAGACGGGGAAGACTGACGGAAGGCAGACAGAGAGCGAAAGACAGGGGCAGAAGAGGGTGAATGGTGGAAGGGAGACTGTAACTGACAGACAGGGTAGGCAGACGGGAGCTAGCCAGAAAGATAGCAAACTGGGCTGAGATAGAGAGAGACAGACAGACGGTGGGGTGAGGCAGTGAGAATGAGAGAGAGCGGTTGAGACAGAGGTTTAAGAGACAGATAAATAGCGAGTTGTCTGAAACAATCGGGGTAGATAGGGGGAGACGCCGAGTGATACAGATGGGGGAGACAGCAACGGCAGACAGATGAGGAGACAGAGACAGAGAGAGCGGCATACAGGAGAGAGAGGACCAGAAAGACCTACGAGGAGGGAGAATAAGAGAGACATATGGGGGATCAGAGCGAGAGACAGACATGGGTAGGAGAGTGGCAAAATAGACTGATGGAGACAGGCGGTGGCAAAAGACAGAGAGAGGCAGGAGGGGAGAAAGAAGGAGGAGTCAGACCGGTAATACACCGAGAGAGAGAGAGAGAGAGATCGTACGGTAGCAGAATGGGAATGTTACTGAACTCCTAATCCAGAGGCCTGGTCCAAAGTTTCCGAGATATAACTTGAGATCCTGCAAAGGCAGCTGAGGAATTTAAATTCAGTTAATTGCATCAATCTGAATTTAAAGAGCTAGTATAAGAAATGACCATGATAATACTGGAGTGTCGTAACAATTCATCTGGTTCACTAATAGCCTTTGGAGGATGAAGGAGAGAGTGATACAGCAGACGGAAACGGGCAAGTCAGAAATAGAACAGACGGACCAGACAGACACAGCAAAGTTCTGGAGAGAGACAGCCAGAAAGGGGAGACAGCGAGGGTGACAAACGGTGGAGTTAAACAGGAGGGAGACAGGGATGTCGCGACAGAGGAAGGCAGTAAGAGAAGTAGGTTGACAGACTGTGGGGCCAGACGGTACGAGAACTTCAAGGGACAGACTGGAGAGACAGACGGGAGAGGGGTGGAGGGGGAGAGACTAATGGGCACAGACGGGGAGACGGAAAAAGAGATAACAGCAGAGGAAAGAAAAATACAGTGGGCGTCAGACGGAGAGACAGGCGGGAGGGGCACAAAGAAAGACAGGCAGGGGTTACACACGTGGCGAGAAAGTCGACGGAGTGATAGATAGGACGAGAGAGTGTTGGAAACAGATGGCGAGACAGAAAGAAAGACAAATGTGAGGAGACAGAGAAAGAAAAATAAACGGGGAGACTCTTTCCAATCTCGCTCTCTCGTCCAATTTTAGTATATAACAATGTAACTGACACTGAAAATAGTATCGTGGAACATAAAGTTGCAAAGAGACGTTTATTAAGTGTTTGCGAAAAAAACTGTGCAGTGATAGGTCCCTGTGGCGAAGTGTAAATTCTTCCACATTGAACCTAAGAACGATGGATCAGAGTATATTATACTTCGACACTGTGCCTGACAATGATATTTAGTAGTGCAAGTTCTGTAATCTCTCCTAATCCTCCGGTTTTTGCTGGTCATAATTCACCTGTCTTTTGAACACCAAATGCCCCTGTTTCTGAAACTCCTAATTTCGTGTAGCCGGTGTCTGAATTCCCCATGTTTCAGAAGCTCCTTATCCCTCTGTTTCATGAGCTCCTTATCCCACTGTTTTAGGAGCTCGTTATCCCTCTGTTTCAGGAACTCCTAATTCCCCTATTTCAGGAGCTCGTTATCCCTCTGTTTCAGGAGCTCCTAATTCCATGTTTCGAACTCCTTATTCCCCAATTTCTGCAGCTCCTAATTCTCCATTTTCTTGGACTCCTCATTGCTCTGATTCAGCTGTTTCTGTTTCCCCAGTTTCTGGAGCTCCTCATTTCCCTGCGTCAGGAACTCCAGATTATCCTCTTTCTGGCGCTCCAATTCCACTGTTTCTGCAGCTGCTCGTTCTACTGTTTCAGTAGCTTCTTTTTCCCTTGTTTTGGAGTAACTAATGTCCCTGTCACTGGAGCTCATATTTCCCCTGTATCAAGTGATCCTAATTCATTTCTTTCTTTAACTCCTATCTCTCCTTTTCTGCTGCTCCTAATTCCCCTGCTTTACAAGGTAAAGTGCTGGAGCTCTTAATTTTCCTCTTCCTAATTACCTTATTTCTAGAGCTCCTCCTTTCCCTGATTATGATGCCCTCTCCTAACTCCCCAGTATTTAGAGCTAAGAACTGGAGCGGTCTAGCAATTTCTCTGTTTGTGGAGCTCTCTGCTAATTTTCAGGTTTCTGTCATGATCTCCTAATTCGCCTATTTCTGGTGGCCCTTCATAAATCCCTCGTATCCGGAGGTCCTGGTTACACTGTTTCCGTTGATCCTCATTCTCCGTGTTTCTGGAGATTCTAATTCAACTGTTTCTTGATTCTATTTCCTCTCATTTTAGGGCTCTCTCATTCCGCTGTTACTGTAGATCAACCAATGCTGCTGTTTCTGGAGCTCCTAATTCCCGTTTCTGGAGCTTCAAATTTCCCTGTTTGCAGAGCTCCTACTTCCCCTGTTTCTGCTGCCCTATCCCAATTCATACTTTTTATGAATATCCTAACTCCGCTGTTCCAGCAGCTCCTACTTCTGCTGTATCTGGTGCACTTAACTCCACGTGTGTACAGTCACTCACCTGAGGTAATGGAAAGCCGTTTGCTTTAAGAAGCGGATGGCACATTTACAACATTGTCGATCTGGTTGCTTAAGCAGGACAAGCGGTGAAGTGGACATTCTTGCAGGATATTTCTGCTTGGATGCAAAAAGCAGGAATTTGAATGCCAAACGTTGCTGCAAACGGGAGACGAGGTGGCCCAGAGTTTAAGGCGAATAACTGCTAATCCATTGTGATCTGCATGCTCAGGTCCGAATCCCAGACTCGTTCTTATTGTGTTAAACGTTTGAATCCTTTTTTTGTTGTTTTGTCAATCACATAAAGCCTCATGGCCAAATTTGCCTTTTACTGTCAAGGATGCTGCACTTTGGTCATGTCATGTCTCAAATTAATGTAAGGCCTGTAATTCCGGCCTGACTGGGTCTGTACGGAATATGTATGCAACCAGCACGGACTCACAAAAGCCCTTCCTTGGCGTGCGAGGCGGATGCACTGAAAATCAGGTTTTCCAATGTCAAATTCTTGCTTGACAGATCGAACGCTCTTCAGCAGAAGGATATTCGATGGGTGAGTATGCGCTATTTGCCATCTATTGCTCAGCGAATGTCCTTAAATTTCTTGCGCCTGGGAAAAGCTGGCGCATAGCCTACTTTTATCAGCATAAGTGTTTTAAAACATGTAAAAAAATATAAAAACATCTACAAATAAAATGTAATAATATTTTTATGTTTAAAAAATCTGTTCACTGAGGAAGGTTTATTTTAAACCCTAAATAACAAACTTTTTTTTAAATTCGAAAAATATATTTTTTTATAACACATTTGTTAACTTTAATTTAAATTAATATTAAATACGTGAGGTGTTTTTTTTTACTTTTTATGTGTGTTTGGGTGATGGGGGCGTTTTCATTCGTAATATTGAGAACCCCTACTGAAGGAGATGCTATTATTACAAATGATAATACTGTACCTTCTTTCGCTGTCCAGAGCCACGTGAATCCAGCTTATCCCCCCACAGTTCCAAGACGTGAATGTGCTGCGAAGGGCGGGAAGAGAATGCCTCAGATGCGGACGGTGCAGGAGCAAAAGGTAGTTGTGGAACGTTATCACTATTTTCAGCTGAGCGCCTGGGGGAAGCCGAGCACAATGACTTCAGGACCAATATATTCATCAAAGGTAAAATTTACGTTCTTATGTTCTTATTCGCAAGATTATGGGGAGGGGGACTAATTTGATCGCTCTCTCAGAGACACAGCACAACCAAGTTGGGCCGAATAGCTTTCTTCACTGCCGTCAAAATATGCCCTTTTAATATAGAATGGGTTACGCACTTTACTGTCGGCTGCTCCTTGGTCTAGGGGTATGATTCTCTCTTTGGGATTATCACAGTGGAAAGGCGAGAGGTCCCGGATTAGTTTGTGTCTGTCTAAATGGATTTGCTGTCAGTCCAGGATCAATCTGTGTCTGTTTTCAAAGGGATTTGCTCTCAGACCCGGGTCATTCTGGGCCGGTTTAAAATTAAAGAACTCGCAGTCCAAGAACATTCTTTATCTGCTTCAGGGGTATTTGCTTTCATACCCAGTCAAGGGTCATTCTGCATCTGTATAAAAGGGATGTGCTTGCAGTCCCGGATCATTCTGTGTCTGTTTAAACGGGATGGTTGTCAGTTCCGGTGCATAATCTTTCCCTTTAAGACGGATTTTCACATAGTCCCGGATCACCATGTATATTTTGAAAAGGAGTGTGATTTCAGCTGTGATGACCGAATTAAGCTGTCGTGTTCCAAGTTCCAAGCCCAGATAAATTGCGCACCCAGATAGCAGCGTTTCTGTTCATTTACTTGAAATATGCTCAGCTTTTCCAAAACCCACTCCTTGATATAGCTGTTGCCCCTAATTTGCTCGGAATATAAACAACAACAATGTTTTTCCTCATTGCAGCAGCCGCGTGGCTTAATGGATAAGGCGTCTGATTTTGATTACAACCGCGACGTTATCAGAAATTTGCAGACTGGAATCTTGCTGCTGTAAACTAACTCGCTGCGGGAACTGTTATATTCTTTGTTGTCATTCTGCCACAAAACCAGCCATCTAGTGCAGTCACTGACATGAAGGAAAGGAAGGCTGTTTGCTTCAAGAAGCTAATGGCACATTTTCACTGTCGATCTGGTTGCACGGGCAGAAAAAGCGGTGAAGTAGATTTTCGTCAACATTATTTGTGTTTGGATGCAAAAACCAGCAGATTCAATTGCTGACGTAGCTAGCAATAGGAGACGAGGTGGACGTAGAACTTCAGATGAAGATCTGCAAATCCAGTGTGCTGTGCATGCGTGAGTTCGAATTCCATCCTCGTCGTTATGAGGTTAAGCAATTGACCCTTTCGGTTATTTTTTCAATCATATTTAATCTCATGGCCAAATTCAACATTTAGTGACAAGGATGCTGCACTTTGGTCATGTAATGTTTCAAATTAATAATATATTGATCAAAGGGAAAACATTAGCAGGGCTATGATCATGGGGTCTAATTACATGGTCTCTGAGAGACAGTACATGCAGGATGGGCCGAATAGTGAACTAACGTCAGAGTCTGAGCCCGAAGCTTGTCGCTGTCGGCGGCTCGTTGGTCCAGGGTTGAGCTTCTCGCTTCGAGATTTTCATAATTCAAATGTCAGAGATCTCGTTTTCAAATCCCGAACGAGCTCCGCTATCTTTTAGACAAAATCCGCTTCTCACAGCCGGTCGACATGTGAGAAAAATTTAAATTTTAAATGAAAACGTGTAATTTCCCGCAGTTGTTCCCATGGCGTCCAAATCGCAGAGTTTCACAGAAACAAGGTGACATTTACTAATTGAGTAACATTTAAATATCTCAGATTTTGATCCCTCTGTTTTTATTGTCAATCACATTTAACCTCAATGCCAAATTCACTTTTCACTGACAAGGATGCAGCTCTTTGGTAATGTAATGTCTCAAATTTATAATATATTCATCAAAGGGAAAACATTAGCAGTACGATGGAGAGGGGGACTCATCAGATCGGTCTCTGAGAGTCAGCACAGGCACGATGGGCTGAATAGTAAACTACCGTCAGAATCTGAGAGTTACACTCCTCATTGTCGGCGGCTCGTTGGTCTAGGGGTATGATTCTCGCTTTGGGATTTTCACAATTGCCATGCGAGAGGTCCCGGGTTCAAATCCCGGACGAGCCCTGCCAACTTTTAGTCAAAGAACCGCTTCTGAGCAGGTCGACATGTGAGAAAACGTACATATTTCAAATTAAAACGTGTGATGTCGCTCCGTTGTTCCCACATCGTCCAAATCCTGGAGTTTCCCAGGAGCAAAGTGAAACTCACCGAACTGAGTAAAATGAAAGTATCTCAGATGTACTCGGCTCTGTTTCTCATTGGACAAGCAAAACCTGTGTTTAATTCCGACCAATACTTGATCAGTATATCTTCGTTTCTGCACGAATGAACTCACCTCCATTGGGATAAGCACACATTCAGCGTCAATCTTAACTTCAACGTGAAGCAAACTCTGCCCTGAATATGAATGCATCCTGTTTCTCGAGCGCTGAAAAGTCGTGAGAAGGTGACTTTTGAATTAATCCCTTGGCTGCCGAATTCAAACCGGATAAGAAATCAATCCGGGAGGCCAAGCTGCCTGGTCTGATTAAAAGGCCCTATATTTCAGGCATGTTATAGTCTTCTGGCCTCAACACTAGGTTCAGCGTATCGGATCGTAAGCATCACTACCATTGTCTGGTAATGGCGTTGACACCTATATTTTAGGCATTTTATCGGCTTCTGGCCTCAGCATTAGCTTGAACATATGGGATCATAAGGACCGCTCCCATTGTCAGATAATGGTTCTGCTGTTCCCACTAACACCATTCCTGGACGATTCTTTGTTACTTTATTCCCCGATCACCACCCACTTCGCCGTTTCCACGTTGTGCCATTTATTATTTTCTCACTGCTGCGTTCCACTGTATCACAGCCATTCCCTTTTGTCCTTTCACGCTGCCTATATTTTCCAGGCGCTGATTTTGTTGAAAAAGTCAGGAATCTTTAACTATTCCCTAAACCATCTGAATGATTATCCTATTGAACGTGAAAACGTGAAAATTTACTTTTTGTCGGGTTGGTTTTACTTCCCTCCCTCCTTCCTGCCTGTCTATCAACTGTGGCTTCAATAACCTTCGCAGACCCGCGTGGTCCTCAGCCCCACGTTTATTCACACACAGCAAAATTGCCTTCAAGAATGACAGAAATCCCACTTTTTTATTTTAAAACGGAACTGCTGTAAGTCAAGGGTCATTCTGCATCTGTACAACAGGGGTGTGCTTGCAGTCCCGGATCATTTGGTGTCTGTTTAAACGGGATGGTTGTCAGTTCCGGTTCATAATTTGCTCTTTTAAGACGTATTTTATCAAAATGCAGGATCATCCTGTATAGTTTTAAAAAGAATGTGATTTCAGCTGCGATGGCCGAATTGTAAAACTCTTGTGTTTCAAGCTACATTGACGTTGCCTGTGCCCGTGCGCATCCATATCGCAGCGCATCTATTCATTACTCGAAATATGCTCATGTTTTTCGAAATTCACTCCTTGATATCACCCTTGTCCCAAATTTACTCTCAATATAAAAAAACAACAAATGTTGCGCCAACGGCAGCGGCCGCTTTCTCGAATGGATTAAGCATCTGACTTCGGTTCTTGCCGCGATGCTATCAGAAGATTGCAGGTTCGAGTCTTGCCACGGTCAACTTACTCGCCGTGTGAAATTTTATATTTATTATTTTGATTCTGCCTCAAAACCAACCATCTCGTACAGTCACTCACCTGATGTAAAGGAAGGCTGTTTGCTTTAAGAAACTAATGGCACATTTTCATCACTGCCGATCTGGTTGCGTGTGCAGAACAGGCGGTGAAGTAGACTTTTGTTGCCAATTATTTCTGTTTTGATGCAAAAAGGAGTGGATAGATGTCTGACGTTGCTGTAAGTAGGAGACGCGGTGGCCGAGAGGTTCAGTAGATGGACTGCTGATCCAGTGTGCTCCCAATCTCGTCATTATTGTGTTAAACATTTGACCCCTCTCGTTTTTTTGTTAATCACATTTAACCTCATTGCCAAATTCAACTTTTTACTGACAAGGATGCAGCTCTTTGGTAATGTAATGTCTCAAATTAATAATATATTCATCAAAGGGAAAACATTAGCAGGACGATGGAGAGTGGGACTCATCAGACAGGTCTCTGAGAGTCAGCACAGGCACGATGGGCCGAATACTAAACTACCGTCACAATCTTAGAGCTACGGTTTTTGCTGTGGGCGGCTCGTTAGTCTAGGGGTATGATTCTCGCTTCGGGATTTTTACAATTGAAATGCGAGAGGTCCCGGGTTCAAATCCCCGACGAGCCCTGCCGACTTTTAGTCAAAGAAACGCTTCTGAGTCGGTCGACATATGAGAAAAGAGACAAATTTCAAATGTGTGATTTCGCTCCGTTGTTCCCACATCGTCCAAATCCTGGAGTTTCCCAGGAGCAAAGTGAAACTCACCTAACTGAGTAAAATTAAAGTATCTCAGATGTACTCGGCTCTGTGTCTCATTGGACAACCTAAACCCGTGTTTGGTTCCGGCCAATCCTTGATCAATATATCTTAATTTTCGCATGCATGAGGTCGCCTCCATTGGGATAAGCATACATTCGGCGTCAATCTCCACTTCAACGTGAAAGATACTCTGCCCTGAATATGAGTGCGTCCTGTTTCTCTCGCGCCGAAAAGATGTGAGAAGCTGGCTTTTGAATTGGTCCCTTGGCTGCCGAATTCAAAACATGCAGGAAATCAATCCGGGGTGGCCAAGCTGCCTGGTCTAATTAAAAGGCGTTCACACCCTATATTTCAGGCATGTTATAGTCTTCTGCCCTCAACATTAGGTTCAGCGTATCGTATCATAAGCACTGCTCCCATTGTCTGGTAATGGTTCTGCTGTTCCCACTAACACCTCCTGTGGACCATCCTTTGTTACTTTATTGCCCGCTTACCACCCACTTTGCCTTTTTCACATTGTGTCATTTATTATTCAATCACTCCTACGATCCACTGTATCACAGACTTTCCCTTTTGTCCTTCCTCGCTGCCTATTTTTTCTAGGCGCTATTTTTGTTGAAAAAATCTGTAAACTTTACATTTTTCCGAAAATATCAGAATGATCATCTGACTGAACGTGAACCCGGGCTCTTCATCCACAGAATCTGCACGACCTGCTGAGTTTTACAGAATACTCTGTTTTTGTTCATTCTGTTTCCGCATCCCTTTTAAGGTGATGTGCTGATGGTCGGGGTCATACTCTGTCTCTCTAAAATGGTGTGCGATCAGTACCGGTTCGTTCTGTGTCTGTTTAAAAGAGATGTGCTGTCTGTCCCGAATTTCAAACTTCAAATTTCAAAAACTGCCTTTGGAGGGTGCACGAATTTAGTTTGTTTGTGTGTTTGTGTAAGCGAGAGAGTGTGTGCTAACATGCTGCGCGATCTTACTGTGCATTTCATGTCATGGGGGAAAAACGGCATTATTTGCAACTTGAAGCCACACTGATTTGATTGAACACGCATTGGAGGATTGCCTGACAGGAGAAGAATCTGCTGTGGGAATTTGCTATTCCACATCTGAAAGAAGGCAAATGACATGAGTTAGAAACAGCGATTTTAGCGAAAGCTTGCGTATGGGCTGTGTGGCATGATGACCTCCTTCCCCCTTATTTTCAAATACAAATCAAATCAAGACAAGACAAACATGTCTGACTGACTTTGTTTAGGTATATATATATTTCAATATTTATATATATGTATATTTATATACATTCCCTACTTGCTAACTTTCACAATAAATGTGTTTTTTCTGTTCTGCTCTGGGCTCTATTACATTTGACCTCTTTCACAACACAAGCAGCTGCTGTCAGATCCAGCAGAAAGGCACTCGCGATTTTAAAAGATCGCCTTTGTTGCCCACATCTTCCCTCGTGGCTTGTCTTCCACCATGGGCTTACTGTGTTTGGGTATTTACTGACTGCACCACCTGATTTCCAGTGGAATTCATCCAGTCACACAGCCTTCGTTTAATCAAAAATATATAGATTACGAAACAATTATTTATTTATTTAAATCAAATCAGATTAAAATTTTTGAAATAAAATTGTAAATTTATTTATTTTCTTATTATGATAAATATATATATATTTCAAATTGGCTTTTTGTCTGGGTTGGTTTTACTTCCCTCCCTCCTTTCTGCCTGTCGATCACCTGTGGCTTCAACAACCGTCCCAGCTGCGCGTGGTCTTGCGAACCACGCTCACTCACGCACAGCACAGTTGCCTTCAGGAATGATAGAAATCCCACTTTATTCTTTTGAAACGGAACTGCTGTCAATCATGGGTCATTCTACATGTGTAAGTGGGATGTACTTGCAGTCCCGGATCATTCAGTGTCAGTTTAAACGGGGTGGTTGTCAGTTCCGGTTTATGTGAGTGAACTTTAACATTGTTGTTGCCAATTTAAGTGTATCTAAGGGTTAAGTCATGGCAGGAGAGCTTGGTCGGGTGTTATGCTCCTCCAGTATCTTGTGGGAACTCAGGGACGATACCAGTGTCCCTGACGACTACATGTGCGGGAAGTGTATCCTCCTCAAGCTCCTGACGGTCCGCGTTACGGAGTTGGAGCTGATGGTGGATTCACTCTGGAGCATCCACGATACTGAGAATGACGTGAGTAGCACGTGTAGCGAGTTGGTCGTACCGCAGGGAAAGGGTCCACAGCCAGATAGGGAATGGAAGACCAACAGGAAGAGCAGTGCAAGGAAGGTAGTGCAGGGGCCCCCTGTGGTCATCCCCCTGCAAAACAGATACACTGCTTTGGGTACTGTTGGGGGGGATGACTCATCAGGGGAGAGCAGCAGCAGCCAAGTTTATGGCACCGTGGCTGGCTCTGCTGCACAGGAGGGCAGGAAAAAGAGTGGGAGTGCGGTAGTGATAGGGGATTCAATTGTAAGGGGAATAGATAGGTGTTTCTGCGGCCGCAACCGAGACTCCAGGATGGTATGTTGCCTCCCTGGTGCAAGGGTCAAGGATGTCTCGGAGAAGGGTGCAGGACATTCTAAAAAGGGAGGGAGATCAGCCAGTTGTCGAGGTGCACATTGGTACCAACGACATAGGTAAAAAAAGGGATGAGGTCCTACAAAATGATTTTAAGGAGCTAGGAGCTAAATTAAAAATTAGGACCTCAAAAGTAGTAATCTCGGGATTGCTACCAGTGCCACGTGCTAGTCAGAGCACGGATCGCAGGATAGCGCAGATGAATGCGTGGCTTGAGCAGTGGTGCAGCAGGGAGGGATTCAAATTCCTGGGGCATTGGAACCGGTTCTGGGGGAGGTGGGACCAATACAAACCGGACGGTCTCCACCTGGACAGGACCGGAACCAATGTCCAAGAGGGAGTGTTTGCTAGTGCTGTTGGGGAGGAGTTAAACTAATATGGCAGGGGGATGAGAACCAATGCAGGGAGACAGAGGGAAACAAAAAGGAGGCAAAAGACAGAAAGGAGTTGAGGAAAAGTGGAGGGCAGGGAAACCCAAGGCAAAGAACAAAAAGGGCCATTGTACAGCAAAATTCTAAAAGGACAAAGGGAGTTAAAATAACAAGCCTGAAGGCTTTGTGTCTTAATGCAAGGAGTATCCGCAATAAGGTGGATGAATTAACTGTGCAAATAGATGTTAACAAATATGATGTGATTGGGATTACGGAGACGTGGCTCCAGGATGATCAGGGCTGGGAACTCAACATCCAGGGGTATTCAACATTCAGGAAAGATAGAATAAAAGGAAAAGGAGCTGGGGTAGCATTGCTGGTTAAGGAGGAGATTAAGGCAATCGTTGGGAAGGATATTAGCTTGATGATGTGGAATCTATATGGGTAGAGCTGCAGAGCACCAAAGGGCAAAAAACGTTAGTGGGAGTTGTGTACAGACCTCCAAACAGTAGTAGTGATGTTGGGGAAGCCATCAAACAGGAAATTAGGGGTGCATGCAATAAAGGTGCAGCAGTAATAATGGGTGACATTAATATGCACATAGATTGGGTTAACCAAACTGGAAGCAATACGGTGGAGGCGGATTTCCTGGAGTGCATAAGTGATGGTTTTTTGGACCAATATGTTGAGGAACCAACTAGGGGGGAGGCCATCTTAGACTGGGTGTAGTGTAATGAGAGAGGATTAATTAGCAATCTCGTTGTGCGAGGCCCCTTGGGGAAGAGTGACCATAATATGGTGGAATTCTGCATTAGGATGGAAATGAAACAGTTAATTCAGAGACCATGGTCCAGAACTTAAAGAAGGGTAACTTTGAAGGTATGAGGCGTGAATTGGCTAGGATAGATTGGCGAATGATACTTAAGGGGTTGACTGTGGATGGGCAATGGCAGACATTTAGAGACCACATGGATGAACTACAACAATTGTACATTCCTGTCTGCCGTAAAAATAAAAAAGGGAAGGTGGCTCAACCGTGGCTATCAAGGGAAATCAGGGATAGTATTAAAGCCAAGGAAGTGGCATACAAATTGGCCAGAAATAGCAGCGAACCCGGGGACTGGGAGAAATTTAGAACTCAGCAGAGGAGGACAAAGGGTTTGATTAGGGCAGGGAAAATGGAGTACGAGAAGAAGCTTGCAGGGAACATTAAGACGGATTGCAAAAGTTTCTATAGATATGTAAAGGGAAAAAGGTTAGTAAAGACAAACGTAGGTCCCCTGCAGTAGAATCAGGGGAAGTCATAACGGGGAACAAAGAAATGGCGGACCAATTGAACAAGTACTTTGGTTCGGTATTCACTAAGGAGGACACGAACAACCTTCCGGATATAAAAGGAGTCAGAGGGTCTAGTAAGGAGGAGGAACTGAGGGAAATCCTTATTAGTCGGGAAATTGTGTTGGGGAAATTGATGGGATTGAAGGCCGATAAGTCCCCAGGGCCTGATGGACTGCATCCCAGAGTACTTAAGGAAGTGGCCTTGGAAATAGTGGATGCATTGACAGTCATTTTCCAACATTCCATTGACTCTGGATCAGTTCCTATGGAGTGGAGGGTAGCCATTTAAAAAAGGAGGGAGAGAGAAAACAGGGAATTATAGACCGGTCAGCCTGATATCGGTAGTGGGTAAAATGATGGAATCAATTATTAAGGATATCATAGCAGTGCATTTGGAAAGAGGTGACATGATAGGTCCAAGTCAGCAGGAATTTGTGAAAGCGAAATCATGCTTGACAAATCTTTTGGAATTTTTTGAGGATGTTTCCAGTATAGTGGACAAGGGAGAACCAGTTGATGTGGTATATTTGGACTTTCAGAAGGCTTTCGACAAGGTCCCACACAAGCGATTGATGTGCAAAGTTAAAGCACATGGGATTGGGTGTAGTGTGCTGACATGGATTGAGAACTGGTTGTCAGACAGGAAACAAAGAGTATGATTAAATGGGTACTTTTCAGAATGGCAGGCAGTGACTAGTGGGGTACCGCAAGGTTCGGTGCTGGGGCCCCAGCTGTTTACACGATACATTAATTATTTAGACGAGGGGATTAAATGTAGTATCTCCAAATTTGCGGATGACACTAAGTTGGGTGGCAGTGTGAGCTGCGAGGAGGATGCTATGAGGCTGCAGAACGAGTTGGATAGGTTAGGTGAGTGGGCAAAGGCATTGCAGATGAAGTATACTGTGGATAAATGTGAGGTTATCCACTTTGGTGGTAAAAACAGAGAGACAGACTATTATCTGAATGGTGACAGATTAGGAAAAGGGGAGGTGCAATGAGACCTGGGTTTCATGGTACATCAGTCATTGAAGGTTGGCATGCAGGTACAGCAGGCGGTTAAGAAAGCAAATGGCATGTTGGCCTTCATAGCGAGGGGATTTGAGTGCAGGGGCAGGGACGTGTTGCTACAGTTGTACAGTGCCTTGGTGAGGCCACACCTGGAGTATTGTGTACAGTTTTGGTCTCCTAACCAGAGGAAGGACATTCTTGCTATTGAGGGAGTGCAGCGTAAGTTCACCAGACTGATTCCCGAGATGGCGGGACTGACCTATCAAGAAAGACTGGATCAACTGGGCTTGCATTCACTGTAGTTCAGAAGAATGAGAGGGGACCTCATAGAAACGTTTAAGATTCTGAAGGGGTTAGATAGGTTGGATGCAGGAAGAATGGTCCCAATGATGGGGAAGTCCAGAACCAGGGGACACAGTCTAAGGATAAGGGGTAAGCCATTTAGGACCGAGATGAGGAGGAACTTCTTCACCCAGAGAGTGGTGAACCTGTGGAATTCTCTGCCACAGAAAGTTGTTGAGGCCAATTCACTAAATATATTCAAAAAGGAGTTAGATGTAGTCCTTACTAGTAGGGGGATCAAGGGGTATGGCGAGAAATCAGGAATGTGGTACTGAAGTTGCATGTTCAGCCATGAACTCATTGAGTGGCGGTGCAGGCTAGAAGGGCCGAATGGCCTACTCCTGCACCTATTTTCTATGTTTCTGTGTTTCTATGTTTTGCCCTTTTAAGACGTATTTGCTCAGAATGCCGGATCATCCTCTATCGTTTTTAAAGGGGTGTGATTTCAGCTGCGATGACCGATTGTTAAACTATTGTGTTTCAAGCTACATTGACGTTGACGCATCCATATTGCAGCGCCTCTATTCATTACTCGAAATATGCTCATGTTTTCCCACATTCATTTCTTGAAATAAACCCCTGTCCCAAATTTGCTCTCAAGATAAATAAAAACACAAATTTTGCGCCGATGGCAGCGGTCGCGTGGCCTAATGCATAAGGCGTCTGATTCGATTGTAACCACGATATTATCAGAAAATTGCAGGAGCGAGTTCTGCCGTGGTCAACTAACTCGCCGCGTGAAATTTTACTTCTATGCTTTGATTCTGCCTCAAAACCAACCATCTCGGACAGACACTCACCTGAAATAAAGGAAGGATGTTTGCTATAAGAAGGTAATGGCACATTTTCATCACTGTCGATCTGGTTCCACGGGCAGAATAGGCGGTGAAGTCGACTTTTTTGCACGTTATTTCTGTTTGGTTGCAAAATGGATGGATGTCTGACGTTGCTGTAAATAGGAGACGAGTTGGCCGAGAGTTTCAGGCGATGGACTGCGAATCCAGTGTGCTCCCACCCTCGTCGTTATTCTGTTAAACCTTTGACCCCTGTGGATTTTTTTGTCAATCACATTCAACCTCATTGCCAAATTCACTTTTTACTGACAAGGATCAACTCTTTGGTAATATAATGTCTCAAATTAATAATATATTCATCAAAGGGAAAACATTAGCAGGACAATGGAGAGGGGGACTCATCAGATCGGTCTCTGAGATTCAGCACAGGCACGATGGGCCGAATAGTAACCTACCGTCAGAATCTGAGATCTACGCTCCTCGTTGTCGGCGGCTCGTTGGTCTAGGGGTATGATTCTCGCTTTGCGATGTTCAAGATTGGAAATGCAAGAGGTCCCGCGTTCAAATCCCGGATGAGCCCTGCCAACTTTTAGTCAAACAACCGCTTCTGAGCCGGTCGACAGATGAGAAAAAAGACATATTACAAATTAAAACGTGTGATTTCGCTCCGTTGTTCCCACATCGTCCAAATATTTTAGATACCTAGGATCATAGTGAATCTCACCGAACTGAGTAAAATTAAAGTATCTCAGATGTACTCGGCTCTGTGTCTCATTGGACAACCGAAACCCCGTGTTTGGTTCCGGCCAATACTTCATCAGCATATCTTCATTTCTCCATGGATGAGCTCACCTCCATTGGGATAAGCATAAATTCGGCGTCAAACTCCATTTCAACGTGAAACAGACTCGGCCCTAAATTTGAGTGCGTCCTGTTTCTCTCACGCCGAAAAGATGTGAGAAGCTGCCTTTTGAATTAGTCCATTGGCTGCCGAATTCAAACCGGACAGGCAATCAATTCGGGGTGGCCAAGCTGCCTGCTCTGATTTAAAGGCGTTCACACCCTATATTGCAGGCATGTTATAGTCTTCTGGCCTCAACATTCGGTTCAGCGTATGGGATCATAAGCACCGCTCCCATTGTCTGGTAATGGATCTGCTGTTCCCACTAACACCTCCTCTGGTCCATTCTTTGTTACTTTATTGCCCGCTTACCACCCACTTTGCATTTTCGCATTGTGTCATTTATTATTCAATCACGCCTACGCTCCATTCCTTTTTGTCCTTCCTCGCTGCCTATTTTTTCCAGGCGCTATTTTTGTTGAAAATAATCTGTAAACTTTACATTTTTCCTAAAATATCGGAATGATCATCTGACTGAACGTGAACCCGGGATCTTCAGCCACAGATTCAGCACGACCTGCTGAGTTTTACAGAATTCTCTGTTTTTGTTCAATCTGTTTCCGTATCCTTTTTAAGGTGATGTACTGCCTGTCCGGGGTCATTCTCTGTCTCGCTAAAATGGTGCGCTATCAGTCCCGCTTTGTTCTGTGTCTGTTTAAAAGGGATGTGCTGTCTGTCCCGGATTTTAAATTTCAAATTTGAAAAACTGCCTTTGGAGGGTGGAGGAATTTTAGTTTGTTGGTGTGTTTGTGTCAGTGAGAGAGTGCGTGTAAACGTGCTGCGCGATCTTACTGTGCATTTCATGTCATGTAAGAAAAAAAGGCATTATTTGCAACTTGAAGCCACACTGATTTGATTGAACACGCATTCGATGACTGCCTGACAGGAGAAGAATCTGCTGTGGGATTTTGCTATTCCACATCTGAAAGATGGCAAATTACATCAGTCAGCAACATAGTGATTTTAGCGAGAGCTTGCGTGTGGGCTGTGTGGCATGATGACCTCCTTCCCCCTTGTATTCAAATCAAGACAAGACAAGGCATGACTGACTGACTGACTTTGTTTATATATATATTTGTATATAAATATTGATATATATGTATATTTATATACATTCCCTATTTGCCAACTTTCACAATAAATGTGCTTCTTCTGTTCTGCCTGCACTGGGCCATATTGCATTTGACCTCTTTCACAGCACAAGCAGCTGCTATCAGATCCAGCAGAAAGGCACTCGCGACTTTAAAAGATCGCATTTGTTGCCCACATCTTCCCTCGTGGCTTGTCTTCCACCATGGGCTTACTGAGTTTGGGTATTGACTGACTGCAACCGCTAATTTCAAGTGGAATTCATCCAGTCACACAGCCTTCGTTCAATCAAAAATATATAGATTATGAAACAATTATTTATTTCTTTAAATCAAACAAATTCAGTTTTTTGAAATAAAATTGTAAATTTATTTATTTTCTTATTTTGATAAATATATATATATTTCAAATTGGCTTTTTCTCTGGGTTGGTTTTACATCCCTCCCTCATTTCTGCCTGTCGATCTCCTGTGGCTTCAAAAACCGTCCCAGCCCCGCGTGGTCCTGAGCCCCACGCTCACTCATGCACAGCACAGTTGCCTTCAGGAATGATAGAATTCCCACTTTATTCTTTTAAAACTGAACTGCTGTCAGTCAAGTGTCATTCTACGTCTGTAAGAGGGATGTCCTTGCAGTCCCGGATCATTCGGTGTCTGTTTAAACGGGGTGGTTGTCAGTTCCGGTTCATAATTTGCCCTTTTAAGACGTATTTTTTCAGAATGCTGGATCATTCCGTATAGTTTTAAAAAGGAGGTTGATTTCAGCTGCGATGACCGAATTGTTAAACTGTTGTGTTTCAAGCTACATTGACGTTGCCTGTACCCGTGCGCATCCATATTGCAGCGCATCGATTCATTCCTCGAAATATGCTCATGTTTTTCGAAATGCACTCCTTGATATAATCCTTGCCCCAAATTTACGCTCAATATAAAAAAACAACAAATGTTGCGCAACGGCAGCAACCGCTTTCCCTAATGGCTAAGGCGTCTGACTTCGGTAAAAACCGCGCTGCTTTCAGAAGATTGCAGGTTCGAGTCTTGCCACGGTCAACTTACTCGCAGCGTGAAATTTTATAATTTTTATTTTGATTCTGCCTCAAAACCAACCATCTCGTACAGTCACTCACCTGAAGTAAAGGAAGGCTGTTTGCTTTATGAAGCTAATGGCACATTTTCATCACTGCCGATCTGGTTGCATGGGCAGAACTGGCGGTGAAGTAGACTTTCTTGCACATTATTTCTGTTTGAATGCAAAAAGTAGGGGATAGATGTCTGACGTTGCTGTAAATAGGAGACGAGGTTGCCGAGAACTGCAGGCGATGGACTGCTAATCCAGTGTGCTCCCACCCTCGTCGTTATTGTTTTAAACATTTGACCCCTCTCGTTTTTTTGTCAATGACATTTAACCTCATTGCCAAATTCATCTTTCACTGACAAGGATTCAGCTCTTTGGCAATGTAATATATCAAATTAATAATATATTCATCAATAGGAAAACATTAACATGACTATGGAGAGGGGGACTCATCAGATAGGTCTCTGAGAGTCAGCACAGGGACGGTGGGCCGAATAGTAAACTATCGTCAGAACCTGAGAGCTATACTACTCGTTATCAGCGGCTCGTTGGTATGGGGTTTGATTCTCGCTTCGGGGTTTTCATAGTTGTAAATGCGATAGTTCCTGGGTTTAAATCCCGGACGAGCCCTGCCAACTTTTAGTCACAGAAACGCTTCTGAGCCTGTCGACAAATGAGAAAACAGACATATTTCAAATTAAAACGTGTGATTTCGCTTCGTTGCATCCCACATCGTCCAAATCCTGGAGTTTCCCAGGAGCAAAGTGAAACTCACCTAACTGAGTAAAATTAAAGTATCTCAGATGGACTCGGCTCTGTGTATCATTGGACAAACTAAACCCGTGTTTGGTTCCGGCCAATACTTGATCAGCATATCTTCATTTTTCCATGCATGAGCTCACCTCCATTGGGGTAAGCATAAATTCGGCTTCAATCTCCACTTCAACGTGAAACATACTCTGCACTGAATATGAGTGCGTCCTGTTTCTCTCGCGCCGAAAAGATGTGAGAAGCTGGCTTTTGAATTAGTCCCTTGGCTGCCGAATTTAAACCGAACATGAAATCAATCCGGGGTGGCCAAGCTGCCTGGTCTGATTAAAAGGAGTTCACACCCTACCTTCCAAGCATGTTATAGTCTTCTGGCCTCAACATTAGGTTGAACGTATCGGATCATAAGCACCGATCCCATTGTCTGGTAATGGTTCTGCTGTTCCCACTAACACCTCCTCTGGACCATCATTTGTTACTTTATTGCCCGCTTACCACCCACTTTGCGTTTTCGCATTGTGTCATTTATTATTAAAACACGCCTACGCTCCACTGTATCACAGACATTCCCTTTTGTCCTTCCTCGCTGCCTATTTTTTCCAGGCGCTATTTTTGTTGAAAAAAATCTGTAAACTTTACATTTTTCCTAAAATATCGGAATGATCATCTGACTGAACGTGAACCCGGGATCTTCATCCACAAAATCAACATGGCCTGCTGAGTTTTACATAATTCTCGGTTTTTGTTCAATCTGTTTCCGTATCCCTTTTAAGGTGATGTGCTGCCTGTCCGGGGTCAATCTCTGTCTCTCTAAAATGGTGCGCTATCAGTCCCGCTTCGTTCTGTGTCCGTTTAAAAGGGATGTGCTGTCTGTCCCGGATATTAATTTTCAAATTTGAAAAACTGCCTTTGGAGGGTGCAGGAATTTTAGTTTGTTGGTGTGTTTGTGTAAGCGAGAGATTGCATGCAAAAGTGCTGCGCGATCTTACTGTGCATTTCATTTCATGTGAGAAAAAAGGCAGTATTTGCAACTTGAAGCCACACTGATTTGATTGAACACGCATTCGAGGACTGCCTGACCGGAGAAGAATCTGCTGTGGGATTTTGTTATTCCACATCTGAATGAAAGCAAATGACATAAGTTTGAAACAAAGCGATTTTAGCGAGAGCTTGCGTATGGGCTGTGTGACATGATGACCTCCTTCCCCCTTACATTCAAATACAAGACAAGACATGACTGGCTGACTGACTTTGTTCATATATATATACATAAATATATATATGTATATTAATATTGATATATATATATATATATATTTATATACATTCACTATTTGCCAACTTTCACAATAAATGTGCTTCTTCAGTTCTGCCTGCATTGTGCTCTATATACATTTGACCTCTTTCACAGCACAAGCAGCTGCTGTCAGATCCAGCCGAAAGGCACTCGCGACTTTAAAAGATCGCATTTGTTGCCCACATCTTCCCTCGTGGCTTGTCTTCCACCATGGGCTTACTGAGTTTGGGTATTTACTGACTGCAACCGCTAATTTCAATTGTAATTCATCCAGTCACACAGCCATCGTTCAATCAAAAATATATAGATTATGAAACAATTATTTATTTATTTAAATGAAACAAATTCAGTTTTTTGAAATAAAATTGTAAATGTATTTATTTTCTTATTATGATAAATATATATATATTTCAAATTGGCTTTTTGTCTGGGTTGGTTTTAATTCCCTCCCTCCTTTCTGCCTGTCGATCACCTGTGGCTTCGAGAACCGTCCCAGCCCCGCGTGGTCCTGAGCCCCACGCTCACTCACGCACAGCACAGTTGCCTTCAGGAATGATATAATTCCCACTTTAATCTTTTAAAACGGAACTGCTGTCAGTCAAGGGTCATTCTACATCTGTAAGAGGGATGTACTTGCAGTCCCTTATCATTCGGTGTCTGTTAAAACGGGGCGGTTGTCAGTTCAGGTTCATAATGCCGGATCATTCCTTATAGTTTTTAAAAGTAGGTTGATTTCAGCTGCGATGACCAAATTGTTAAACTGTTGTGTTTCAAGCTACATTGACGTTGTCTGTGCCCGTGCCCGTGCGCATTCATATCGCAGCGCATCTATTCATTCCTCGAATTATGCGCATGTTTTTAGAAATCCACTCCTTGATATAACCCTTGTCGCAAATTTACTCTCAATATAAAAAAACAAAAAATGTTGCGTCAATTGAAGCAACCGTTTTCCCTAATGGCGAAGTCGTCTGATTTCGGTATTAACTGCGATGCTATCAGAAAATTGCAGGTTCGAGTCTTGGCACGGTCAACTTACTCGCAGCGTGAAATTTTATATTTTTTATTTTGATTCTGCCTTAAAATCAACCATCTCGTGCATTCACTCACCTGAAGTAAAGGAAGGCTGTTTGCTTTAAGAAGCTAATGGCACATTTTCTTCACTGCCGGTCTGGCTGCATGGGCAGAACAGGCGGTGAAGTAGACTTTCTTGCACATTATTTCTGTTTGGATGCAAAAAGTAGGGGATAAATGTCTGACGTTGCTGTAAATAGGAGACGACTTTACCGAGAAGTTCAGGCGATGGACTGCTAATCCAGTGTGTTCCCAGCCTCGTCGTTATTTTGTAAAACATTTGACCCCTCTCGTTTTTTTGTCAATGACATTTAACCTCATTGCCATATTCACTTTTTACTGACAAAGATGCAGCTCTTTGGCAATGTAATATCTCAAATTAATAACATATTCATCAAAGGGAAAACATTAACAGGACTATGGAGAAGGGGACTCATCAGATAGGTCTCTGAGAGTCAGCACAGGCACGATGGGCCGAATAGTAAACTACCGTCAGAATCTCAGAGCTACGCGCCTCGTTGTCAGCGGCTCGTTGGTCTAGGGGTATGTTTCGAGCTTCGGGATTTTCATAGTTGGAAATGCGATAGTTCCTTGATTCAAATCCCGGACGAGCCCTGCCAACTTTTAGTCAACGAAACGCTTCTGAGCCGGTCGACATATGAGAAAACAGACATATTTCAAATTAAAACGTGTGATTTCGCTCCGTTGTTCCCACATCGTCCAAATCCTGGAGTTTCCCAGGAGCAAAGTGAAACTCACCTAACTGAGTAAAATTAAAGTATCTCGGATGCACTCGGCTCTGAGTATCATTGGACAACCCAAACCCCGTGTTTGGTTCCGGCCAATCCTTGATCAGTATCTTTTAATTCCTGCATGCATGAGCTCATCTCCATTGGGATAAGCATACATTCGGCGTCAATCTCCACTTCAACGTGAAACATACTCTGCCTTGAATTTAAGTGCGTCCTGTTTCTCTCGCGCCGAAAAGATGTGAGAAGCTGGCTTTTGAATTAGTCCCTTGGCTGCCGAATTCAAACCATACAAGAAATCAATCCGGGGTGGCCAAGCTGCCTCGTCTGATTAAAAGGCGTTCACACCCTATATTGCAGGCATGTTATAGTCTTCTGGCCTCAACATTAGGTTCAGCGTATCGGATCATAAGCACCGCTCCCATTGTCTGGTAATGGTTCTGCTGTTCCCACTAACACCTCCTCTGGATCGTCCTTTGTTACTTTATTTCCCGCTTACCAGCCACTTTGTTTTTTCGCATTGTGCCATTTATTATTCAGTCACCCTAGGCTCCACTCTGTCACAGACATTCCCTTTTGTCCTTCCTCGCTGCCTGTTATTTCCAGGCGCTACTTTTGTTGAAAATATCTGAAAACTTTACATTTTTCCTAAAATATCGTTATGATCATCTGACTGAACGTGAACCCGCGATCTTCATCCACAGAATATGCACGACCTGCTGAGTTTTATAGCATTCTCTGCTTTTGTTCATTCTGTTTCCGTATCCCTTTTAAGGTGATGTGCTGATGTTCGGGGTCATTCTCTGTCTCTCTAAAATGGTGTGCGATCAGTCCTGGATCATCCTGTGTCTGTTTAAAAGGGATGTGCTGTCTGTCCCGGATTTCAATTTCAAATTTCAAATACTGTCTTTGGAGGGTGCAGGAATTTTAGTTTGTTGGTGTGTTTTTGTAAGCGAGAGAGTGCGTACAAACGTGCTGCGCGATCTCACTGTGCATTTCATGTCATGTTAGAAAAAAGGCATTACATGCAACTTGAAGCCACACTGATTTGATTGAACACGCATTCGAGGACTGCCTGACAGGAGAAGAAACTGCTGTGGGATTTTGCTATTCCACATCTGAAAGAAGGCGAATTACATAAGTTAGAAACATAGCGATTTTAGCGAGAGCATACGTATGGGCTGTGTGACATGACGACCTCCTTCCCCCATATTTTCTAATACAAATCAAATCAAGCCAAGACAAGACATGACTGACTGACTGAATTTGTTTATATATATGTGTATATAAATATTTATATGTATGTATATTTATATACATTCACTACTTTTTAACTTTCACAATAAATGTGCTTTTTCAGTTCTGCCTGCACTGGGCTCTATTACATTTGACGTCTTTCACAGCACACACAGCTGCTGTCAGATCCAGCAGAAAGGCCCTCGCGATTTTAAAAGATCACCTTTGTTGCCCACATCTTCCATCGTGACTTGTCTTCCACCAGGGGTTACTATGTTTGGGTATTTACTGACTGAACCACCTGATTTCCAGTGGAATTCATCCAGTCACACAACCTTCGTTCAATCAAAAATATAAAGATTATGAAACAATTATTTATTTATTTAAATCAAATCAAATTCAATTTTTTGCAATAAAATTGTAAAATTATTATTTTCTTATTCTGATAAATATATAGATATTTTAAATTTTCTTTTTTTCTGGGTTATTTTTACTTCCCTCCCACCTTCCTGCCTGTCTATCACCTGTGGCTTCAACAACCGTCCCAGCCCCGACTGGTCCTGAGGCCCACGCTCACTCAGGCACAGCACAATTGCCTTCAAGAATGACAGAAATTCCTCTTTATTCTTTTAAAAGCGAGCTGTGTCAGTCAAGGGTCATTCTACATTTTTGTAATAGGGATGTGCTTGCTGTTCAGGGTCATTCGGTGTCTGATTAAACGGGATGGTTGTCAGTTCCGTTTCATAATTTGCCCCTTCATGAAGTGTTTTCTCATAATCCGGATCATTCTGTATAGTTTTAAAAGGAGTGTGATTTCAGCTGCGATGACCGAATTGTAAAACTGTTGTGTTTCAAGCTACATTGACGTTGCCAGTGCCCGTACGCATCCATATCGCAGCGCATCTATTCATTACTCGAAATATGGTCATGTTTTACCACATCCATTCCTTGAAATAACCCTTGTCCCAAATTTGCTCTCAATATAAAAAACAACAAATTTTGAGCCAATGGCAGCGGCCGCGTGGCATAATGGACAAGGCGTCTGACTTCGATTGTAACAACGATGTTATCAGAAGATTACAGTTCCGAGTCCTACTACAGTCAACTAACTCGCAGCGTGAAATTTTTTATTCTTTGTTTTGATTCTGCCTCAAAATCAACCATCTCGGACAGTCACTCACCTGATGTAAAGGAAGGCTGTTTGCTATAAGAAGCTAAAGGCACATTTTCATCACTGTCGATGGTTGCACGGGCAGAACAGGCGGTGAAGTAGACGTCCTTATACTTTATTTCTGTTTAGATGCAAAAAGTAGGGGATGGATGTCTGATGTTGCTGTAAATCGGAGACGAAGTGTCCGAAAGGTTCAGGCGATGGATTGCTGATCCAGTGTGCTCCCACCCTCGTCGTTATTGCGTTAAAAATGTCATCCCTCTGTTTTATTTGTCAATCACATTTAACCTCATTGCCAAAAGCACATTTTACTGACAAGGATGCAGCTCTTTGGTAATGTAATGTCTCAAATGAATAATATATTTATCAAAGGGAAAACATTAGCAGGACAATGGACAGGGCGACTCATAAGATCGGTCTCTGAGAGTCAGCACAGGCACGATGGGCTGCATAGTAAACTACCGTCAGAATCTGAGAGCTACGCGCCTCATTGTTGGCGGCTCGTTGGTCTAGGGGTATGATTCTCGTTTTGGGATTTTTACAATTGAAATGCGAGAGATCCAGGACGAGCCCTGCCAACTTTTAGTCAAAGAACCGCTTCTGAGCCGGTCGACATGTGAGAAAACGTACATATTTCAAATTAAAACGTGTGATTTCGCTCCGTTGTTCCCACAGCGTCCAAATCCTGGATTTTCCCAGGAGCAAAGTGAAACTCACCGAACTGAGTAAAGTTAAAGTATCTCAGATGTACACGGCTCTTTCTCTGATTGGACAACCTAAACCCATGTTTGGTTCCGGCCAATACTTGATCAGTATATCTTCATTTCTGCATGAACGAGCTCACCTCCATTGGGATAAGCATACATTCGGCGTCCATCTCCACTTCAACGTGAAACATACTCTGCCCTGAATATGAGGGCGTCCTGTTTCTCTCGTGCCGAAAGGATGTGAGAAGCTGGCTTTTAAATTAGTCCCTTGGCTGCCGAATTCAAACCGTACAGGAAATCAATCCGGGTGGCCAAGCTGCCTGGTCTGATTAAAAGGCGTTCACATCCTATATTTTAGGCATGTTATAGTCTTCTGGCCTCAACATTAGGTTCAGCTTATCGGATCATAAGCACCGCTCCCATTGTCTGGTAATGGTTCTGCTGTTCTCACTAACACCTCCTCTGGACCATCCTTTGTTACTTTATTGCCCGCTTACCACCCACTTTGCCTTTTCGCATTGTGCCATTCATTATTCAATCACTCCTACGCTCCACTTTATCACAGACATTCCCTTTTGTCCTTCCTCGCTGCCTATTTTTTTTCAGGCACTATTTTTGTTGAAAAAATCTGTAAACGTTACATTTCTGCTAAAGTATCGGAATGATCATCTGACTGAACGTGAACCCGGGATCTTCATCCACAGAATCTGCACGAATTAGTGAGTTGTACAGAATTCTCTGTTTTTGTTCATTCTGTTTCCGTATCCCTTCTGATGTGATGTGCTGATCGCCGTGTCATTCTCTGTCTCTCTAACATGGAATGCTATCAGTCTCGGATCATTCTGTGTCTGTTTGAAAGGGATTGTGCTGACTCTCCCGGATTTCAATTTCAAATTTCAAAAACAGCCTTTGGAGAGTGCAGGAATGTTAGTTTGTTTGTGTATTTGTGTAAGCGAGAGAGTGCGTGCAAACGTGCTGCGCGATCTTAATGTGCATTTCATGTCATGTGAGAAAAAAAGCATCACATGTAACTTGAAGCCACACTGATTTGATTGAACACGCATTCCAGAACTGCCTGACAGGAGAAGAAGCTGCTGTGGGATTTTGCTATTCCACATCTGAAAGAAGGCAAATGACATAAGTTAGAAACATAGCGATTTTAGCGAGAGCTTGCGTATGGGCTGTGTGACATGAAGACATCCTTCCCCCTTATTTTCAAATACAAATCAAATCAAGTCAAGACACGACATGACGGACTGACTGACTTTTTTTATATATATATATGTATATATTTATAAACATTCCCTACTTTTTAACATTCACAATAAATGTGCTTTCTCTGTTCTGCCTGCACTGGGTTCTATTACATTTGACGTCTTTCACAGCACAAGCAGCTGCTGTCAGATCCAGCAGAAAGGCACTCGCGATTTTAAAAGATCGCATTTGTTGCCCACATCTTCCATCGGGGCTTGTCTTCCACTATGGGCTTACTGTGTTTGGGTATATACTGACTGCACCACCTGATTTCCAGTGGAATTCATCCAGTCACGCAGCCTTCGTTCAATCAAAAATATATAGATTATGAAACAATTATTTATTTATTTAATTCAAATCAAATTCACTTTTTTGTAATAAAATTGTGAAGTTATATATTTTCATTTTATGATTAATATATAAATCTATTAAATTGTCTTTTGGTCTGGGTTGATTTTACTTCCCTCCCTCCTTCCTGCCTGTCTATCACCTGTGGCTTCAACAACCGTCCCAGCCCCGCGTGGTCCTGAGCCCCACGCTCACTCAGGCCCAGCACAATTGCCTTCAATAATGATAAAATTCCCATTTTATTCTTTTAAAAGTGAACTGCTGTCAGTTAAGGGCCATCCCTTTTGTATAGGGATGTGCTTGCTGTTCAGGATCATTCGGTGTCTGCTTAAACGGGATGCTTGTCAGTTCTCGTTCAAAATTGCCCCTTTATGACGTAATTGCTCATAATCCGGGTCATTCTTTACACTTTGAAAGGAGTGTGATTTCAGCTACGATGACCGGATTGTTAAACTGTTGTGTTTCAAGCTACATTGACGTTGCCTGTGTCCGTGTGCATCCATATCGCAGCGCATCTATTCATTACTCAAAATATGCCCATGTTTTCCTACATCCACTCCTTGATGTAACACTTGTCCCAAATTTGCTCTCAATATAAAAAAACAAACATTTTGTGCCGATGGCAGCGGCCACGTGGGCTAATGGATAAGGCGTCTGACTTCGGTTGTAACCAAGATGTTATCAGAAGATTGCAGGTTTGAGTTCTGCCATGGTCAACTAACTCGCAGCGTGAAATTTTATATTCTTTGTCTTGATTCTGCCTCAAAACCAATCATCTCGTACAGTCACTCACCTGAAGTAAAGGAAGGCTGTTTGCTTTAAGAAGCTTATGGCACATTTTCATCACTTTAGATCTGATTGCACCGGCAGATAGGCGGTGAAATAGACTTCCTTGACATTATTTCTGTATGGATGCAAAAAGTAGGGGATGGATGGCTGATGTTGCTGTAAATAGGAGACGAGGTGACCGAGAGGTTCAGGCGATGGACTGCTGATCCAGTCTTCTCCCACCCTTGTCGTTATTGTGTTAAACATTTGAGCCTCTGTTGTTTTTGTCAATCACATTTAACCTCATTGCCAAATTCAACTTTTACTGACAAGAATGCAGCTCTTTGGTAATGTAATGTCTCAAATTAATAATATATTCATCAAAGGGAAAACATTAGCAGGACTATGGAGAGCGGGGCTCATTAGATCGGTCTCTGAGAGTCAGCACAGGCACATGGAACACAACAGCTTAACAATTCGGTCATCACAACTGAAATCGCGCTCCCTTTAAAAATACACAGGATGATCCGGAAGTGTAAAGAAACCCGTCTTGAAGCGACAGATTATGAACTGGAACTGACATCGTTCTCTTTTAAACAGACACAGCTTTCCAGGTGTGGAAGCAGTAACGTGACATTTGGAAAAGCATAATTTGGTCAGGCAGAGTCAGCATGGATTTATGAAGGGGAAATCATGTTTGACAAATTTGCTGGAATTCTTTGAGAATGTAAAGAACAAGGTGGGAAAAGAAGGAACCAGTGGCTGTGGTATATTTGCACTTCCATAAGGTGCCACATAAAACGTTACTGCACAAGATAAAAGCTCACGGGGTTGTGGGTAATATATTAACATGGCTAGAGGATTGGCTAACTAACAGAGAACAGATAGTCGGGACACATGGTTCATTCGCTGCTTGGCAACCAGTAACCTGTGGGGTGCCGCAGAGATGAGTGCTGGGACCCCAACTATTTCCAATCTATATTAACGACAGGGAAGAATGGCCTGAGTGTAACGTAGCCAATTTTGCTGACGATACAAAGATGGGAGGAAAAACAATGAGTGAGGAGGACACAACAATTCTGCTAAAGGACAAAGGCAGGCTAAGTGAGTGGGCAAAAATTTGGCAGACGGAGTATAATGTTTGAAAGTGTGAGATCATACACTTTTACAGAAAATTCAAAGAGCAAGTTATTGTTTAAATGGAGAATGATTGCAAAATGATGCAGTACAACGGGACATGAGAGTATTTGCATGAAACACAAAATGATAGTATTCCGGTGTAGCAAGTGATCAGGAAGGCCAATGGAATATTGGCCTTTATTGCAAAGGGGATGGAGTATAAAAGCAGGAAGTCTTGCTCCAGCTATACAAGTTATTGGTGAAGCCACACCAGGAATATTGCGTGCAGTTTTGGTTTCCATATTAATGAAAGGATATACTTGCTTTGGAGGCAGTTCAGAGAAACTTCACTGGGTTGATTCCGGGGATGAGGGGGTTGATGTATGAGGAAAGGTTCAGCTGGCTGGGCCTCTACTCTTTGGAATTCAGAAAAATGAGAGGCGATCTTATTGAAAAGTATAAGCTTATGAGGGGGCTTGACAAAGTGAATGCAGAGAGGATCTTTCCACTGCTGAGAGAGACTAGAACTAGAGGGCATGATCTTAGAATAAGCAGCCGCCCATTTAAAACAGAAATGAGCACTGTTCAGATATAAATCCAGCCTCTCCCTTTAAAATGAAGGGAACACAAAATAATGAGAAATTGCCGAAACCCAGAATTGAACCATGGACTTTGAAATCGAACGTTCTCCAAAAGCGCTATTTCCACCCGACAGCAACCGTACGAAAACTTTCTCACACATTTTTAAAATAAAAAATAACCCCTGGATAAATTGCACTGCCTAGTCAATCCTCACTTCGGGGCAATTTGTCCCAAACAAATCTCGAAGCTCTGGTTGTGTTACTCAAAAGTAAAATGATAATGACAATCTCTATGCTCAGGTTAAGTTATCGCTGCCTATGGCGCAAGCATTCTCTGATTACATTCTTGTACACGATGCCATGTTCAAAATGATGCATATGTCCACACTGGCAATGAATTGCCTGATAGCCGAGCTGTGATGAGCAGGGTTTGTTAGGGTGATGCAGCATCATAATGCACATCGAAGTCTAATGATAATTGTGATTATTATCACACTGCAGTTAAATGTTGGCAAAACTTACAGTGTCAGTCAGAAATGTTGAGAGAGGTCGAGTTGTTTACTGCTGAACTTAAAACAATAGTGGGGGAAGTATTTTGTCCCGCTGCAACGAATGATGCGCTGCTGATGTTCGGGGCAGCAGCAGTGTGGTGAGCTGCAAGTTTGTTCAGGAGCACCCACAGTGCGGCTAGGCATCCACTGAAATCTTTTTCATTCTGTCCTTTTCTCTGGATTTTTCACTCTTGGAGCCGGTGAACATTTGATTTGGTTTGTCCGTCTCGGGGGACAGAGCTGTTCTGTCTGTCTATTCCTGCTTATGACCATTTACGGGACCAGGCCACTGCTTCACCTTTTATCAGCATCCCAGCAACAAAATAAACAGAACGTTTGTCTCTCCGCCCCAGCGGCAAAAAAGAAATGGATGTTATTCCAAATAATTCCAAACCCTTGGGATTCTGTGTGGATTTGTTTCTATTGAAAGATTGGATTTTAAGTGTTGTAAAAGAACCGAAAAAATTATGAGAAATATTTGAACGCGTAAGGGGATATCAGCGTTATTAGCACCAACTGAGCTAACCGGCCAAAAAGTGTGCTGAAGGTAGGTGCCAGCCCAGCCTGAGGGGATCATGTTTCCGGCTCACACTGGGTGACCGAGTTACAGCATAAACATTGAACACATGACATCGCTTAAACATTGTTCACTGTTCATATATAAAACTGGGCAGGGTGTAAATAAGAAGTAACAGAAAAACAGCGCATGAATCCAACAATTTATTGTAGAAATTATTATCATGCAAGCTCTGAGCAGCCCATCTTTCAAGCACTTTCCAGATATAAAACCAGCTTCTCCCATAAAATGAAGGGAACACAAAATAACCAGCAATTGCCGAAACCCGGGACCTTTAAATCTGCAGTCTAACGCTCTCCCAACTGAGCTTTTTCGGCCTAGCAGCAAATGAAGCAAAATTTTCTCACAGCTTTTTGAAGGAAAAGCTAACCTCGGGAGGAATTGCCCCGCCCACACAGTCCTCATTTCGGGATAATGGTTCCAAACACATCTCTGAGTTCAGGTTGTGCTAATATAATGTATAATGATAATGAAAATCTTTATGCTCAGGATACGTTACCAGTGCCCATAGGCCAGGCATAATCTGATTCCAATCTTGCACACGTTGCTAAGTTTAAAATGTTGAATTTTCCACAATGGCAGTGCATTGACAGATAGCCGTGCTGTGATAAGCAAGGGTGATGTGACGCAAAAGGTACATTGAAGACTAATGATGGACATGACTGGCAACATTTACAGTGTCAATCAGCAATTCTAGTTTTAGTTGTTGAGAGAGTTCTAGTCATTGACTGCTGACTTTAAAACAGCAGGCACAGAGGTGTATGTTGTATAACTGCAACATATAATGCGCTGCTGATGGTTGGAGCAGCATCAGTGTGTTAAGCTGTAAATTTGTTCAGGAGTACCACTGTAAAGAGCCGAAAATACACTGTTCACTGACCGGGAATCAAACGCAGGCTGCAGCGGTGAAAGCACCAAATCCTCACCAATAATCCACCGGGGAAGCTACTGCAAATATCTTTGCCAGCAAACAGTCTGCTATGTATGCACGCCTACAATGTTATGATGCAATGTTATGATGTACTGTAACACTGAATGTACCTTCACCCTGTACACACCTTACCTGTACACCAGAGGCTGCTGCTGCTGGAGACCTAAGGGTAACATGCACACTGCAGGTAACACTGTATAAATGGGAGCTCACCTCTTGGTGTCATCACTCTTGGTGCTGCAATAAAGAACTACAGTCTTAACATTAAGTATCATACCCCTGCCTCGTGGATTTATTAGCAGAATATCTACCTGCACAATAACTGGCGACGAGGTCATGAACTACACGCACACCATTTCGAATTTCATCAACTTTCATCTATTCACCGATGGAGAAGATATGGACACCTTCATGGAAAGGTTAGAACACTTCTTCATAGCCAACGACCTGGATGGGGACACACTGGCTACACTGCCGCACATATGCAGGGCCGTCCTGCTTAGTAGTTGTGGGCCCACTATCCAGGGCCTTGTCAGGGACTTGCTAGCCCCAGCGAAGACAACAATCAAGAGCTATGGGGAACTTTTCCCCTTAATACAGGAGTAACTAAAACCCCAAAACAACATCCTCACAGCCAGGCACCGGTTCGACACTCACTGGCGACCTTAAGGCCAAGATATTGCTAAGTATCTTGCAGATTTCTGAAGATCACCATGTGATTTTGGCGATCACCTTAACGAAGCACTAAGGGACATATTTGTTATCGGAATCGGCCACAAGGGCCTCCTCCACACACTGCTCTCTGCAAACATCACAGTCACCCAGCAGAATGCAATTAACTTGAGCCGGGCCTACGTGATTTCAGTCGGCGACCTCAAGCGAATAATGACCCACACCCAGAACTCTAAACTAACGAATGCAGTGAACCGAATGGCTACTTAGAAAGGCAGAAATGCTGCCCTGAGTCCCGCAGCCCTGAGTCCACCGCATGGGGCAAATCGGCTAGCCCCATGCTGGCACTGTGGAGGAAACCACAGGGCCCAGTAGTGCCGCTACAGAGACTATAGATGCAAAAGCTGCAATGCGAAAGGGCGCTTTCAGAGAATGTACAGAAAAAGCTTTACTCACCACGTCGCTGAAGAATTGTCTGATCACCTGGGCTAAGACATAGATGAAGACGAAGCTACTCAACCCCTAATGTAACGTTGAATTGTGATGCCGGAGTAACTGATGAGATAATGTAATGAATGCTTGTGTAAGTGATGTTGAGAAAAAGTTTGTAACGCTTAATGATGATGACAGAAATTAAAAAATGCCAAATGCAACCATGTATGGAGAGATCAAAACACAAGAAATTGATGTAAATGCTGTAAGTGATAATGTAAAGAGAGAAAGCAGTGTAGATTGGACTATGTATGATAGGAGCCAATTAGTCATGTATACAAGAAGTATACTGTTAAAGGAAACCGGGTTCAACAGGGACAATGTTTATGCCAGAGGAATCCCCCAGTGGGAGACCCGCAGATGCAGCGGGCTACCTGACCATGTAGCCTGGACTTTTGGGACAAATGTGATGCCCCAGGAAGGGCTTACACACACACAGTGGGTACAGACCCAGTGCAGGGACAGGGACAGCGGTCAATGGGTAGCACAGCCACCAATATTGCCAACCTGCCCCAGATCAGCCCTACACCCCCTGGTCACCAGGAGCGAGAGGCCAGTACCCTCCAGCTTTCCTGCCGGACCCTGGAATGAGCAGACTTTCATCACAAATGGAGGAAAAGAAGCCCACACAGCCCTGTGTGCTTGCCCACCACCATCATCATCCATCATCATCGCCAGTCCCTCGAATCCAGGATGACTTGCTTCCACGTCAAAAAGTTCACAGGTGTTTCAATGAAGCACCTAACATTCCAGGTCAGAACTAAGCCTTGAAATTTGGACGATACCTGTGTGTGGATTTTTTTAAAGTGTGGTGGCCGTTGCACACCATCCACCACACGAGCTTGACAGAGCTCTGCCTTGGTCCAGTGGCAAGGATTAACCAAGACGACTGGAGACCAGCTCTGCTACACAAATCGCAGTGTGGGCTGGACTGTGATGCCCCGGGCCATCGCCTCTTCTGGGCCCCGAACCCGCGTCTCTCCTGGGCCCCGATCATATCACTCTGCAATCTCTCGCCACTTCTTCGCCACTCCTTCGCCCTGACCTCGCCGCTCCTGCAGTAACTGCCCAAGCTCCAATCACCGACCTGGACATTGGTGACTTCACTCTGCACTGCCGTTGCTCTCCTGCTCCAGAACGTGCTGCTCCCAGGAATGGTATGCCTCCACTCTGCTCCTTCCGCTCCCCGGCCTGCTCCGAATGTACTTGCAGGCTGCGGGCTGCTCAGCCTACTGGGCCAGGCCACCACACTGCTCCTTCCGCTCCCCGGCCTGCTCCGCTGGTGCTCGGAGGCCGGGGGCCGCTCAGCCTACTGGGCCAGGCCTCCACACTGCTCCTTCCGCTCCCCGGCCTGCTCCGATGGTGCTCTCACGCCAGGCGCCGCTCAGCCTACTGGGCCAGGTGCCACACTGTTCTTTCCGCTCCCCGGCCTGCTCCAAAGGTACTCGCAGGCTGCGGGCCGTTCAGCCTGCATTAATGCATGACAGTCCGCACAGCATACACCCTCGCTGCTTAACCCTGCCCACCACCACACACTTACCCACTCTACAGAGTATGTACCCTCCCCACTACTGCACTGGCACACCCACTGAGGGATCCCACAAAAGTGACACCCAAATGGTCTCTGCGTGAGGGGGGAAATGTATGAGGCCAGCTTCATGCACAGGAATCACATCTGGCACTAACACAGCCCTCACCAAAAGCTCCCACAGCCCACTACTGATCACATCACCACCTTCACCCTGCACAGACCTTACCTGTACACCAGAGGGTGCTGCTGCTGGAGAACTAAGGGTCACCTGCACATTGCAGTTAACCCAGTATAAAAGAGCGCTCACCTCTTGGTGTCCTCTCCCTAGGAGCTGCAATAAAGGACTACAGTCTTCACAGTTTAAGTACCATACCACTGCCTCGTGGAGTCATTAAAATAGTGCCTACATACAAACAGACCAACGCAGTCTTCCTCCTTGCTCCTTCGAAATTCACATCACATTCGTGCAACGTAAAACTGTTTGTAGCAAATGGTATTTTTGTTGAGACATCGATGACCTGGAAGAGGGGACAGAGTGTAGTGTAACAAAATTTGCAGATGAAACAAAGATTAGTGGGGAGGCGGGTTGTGCAGAGGACACAGAGAGGCTGCAAAGAGATGTAGATAGATTAATGAATGGACTAAGGTTTGGCAGATGGAATACAATGTCGGAAAATGTGAGGTCATCCACCTTGGGATAAAAAAACAGTAAAAGGGAATATTATTTGAATGGGGAGAACTTACAACATGCTGCAATGCAGAGGGACCTGGGGGTCCTTGTGCATGAATCCCAAAAAGTTAGTTTGCAGGTGCAGCAGGTAATCAGGAAGGCGAATGGAATGTTGGCCTTCACTGCGAGAGGGATGGATTACAAAAGCAGGGAGGTCCTACTGCAACTGTACAGGGTATTGGTGAGGCCGTACCTTGAGTACTGCGTGCAGTTTTGGTCACCTTACTTAAGGAAGGCTATACTAGCTTTGGAGTGGGTACAGAGACGATTCACGAGGCTGATTCCGGAGATGAGAGGGTTACCTTATGATGATAGATTGCGTAGACTGGGTCTTTACTCGTTGGACTTCAGAAGGATGAGGGGTGATTTTATAGAAACATTTAAAATAATGAAACGGATAGACAAGATCGAGGCAGAGAGGTTGTTTCCACTGGTCGGGGAGACAAGAATTAGGGGAACAGCCGAGGGGGAGCTAATTTAAAACCGAGTTGAGAAGGAATTTCTTCTCCCAGAGGGTTGTGAATCTCTGCCCAATGATGCAGTTGAGGCTAGCTCATTGAATGTCTTCAAATCACAGATAGATAGATTTTTTAACCAATAAGGGAATTAAGGGTTACGGGGAGCGGGCGGGTAAGTGGAGCTGATTCCACGGCTAGATCAGCCATGATCTTGTTGAATGGCGGAGCAGGCTCGAGGGGCTAGATGGCCTAATCCTGTTCCTAATTCTTATGTTCTTATGTTCTTATGAAAGACATATCCGCACAAACACAGTCTTAAGTGCGGGTAGGCATCCACTTAAATCTATTTCTCCCTGTCCTTTTCCCTGGTTTGTGCACTATCGGTGCCGGGTGAACATTTCATTTCAAGTATTTGTCCTGAACTGAAGCTATTTGCCCATTTCAAGGGGAGAGAAGCGTTCTGTCTAACCGTTCCTGCTTATGACCATTAACGGGAACAGGCCGCCAGTTCATCGTTTATCAGCAGACTAAGAAATAGAAATAAACAGAAAGATGTGCCTCATCGCCACAGCGGCAAAGAAGCAATGGAAGTTATTGCAAATAATTCGCAACCCTTGCGATTCTGTATGAATTTGTTTCATTATAAATATTGGATGAAATGTTATGAAAAACCGGAAAAAAATATGAACAGCATTCGAACAGGGATCAAACCCGCTATCTTGGCGCTAAAAGCCCCATGCTCAAACCAACTGAGCTAACCAGCCACACCGTGTACCGAGTGTCTGTTTCCGGTACACACTGGTTGATAGATTTAAAACACAAACATTGAACACATCACATCGCGTAAACATTGTTCACTGTTCATATACAAAACTGGGCAGAGTGTAAATAGAAAGTAACAGAAAAAGAGCGCTGAATCTAACAGAATTCATTTTGAAAATTATCACACAACCGCTGAACAGCCTGTCCCTCAATTATTGTCCACATATAAAACCAGCCTCTCCCCTTAAATTTGAAAAAATTCAAAATACCCAGAAATTGCCAAAACCCAAGATTTGGCTCCTGCAAGGGACCTTTAGATCTTCAGCCGAACGCTCTCCCAACTGAGCTTTTTCGGCCCGAAAGCAAATGAAGCAAGACTTTCTCACACTTTTTTGAAACAAAACCTAACCCCGGGAGGAATTGCCCCGCCCACTCAGGCCTCACTTGGGGGCAATGGGTCCCAAACTGATCTCGGAGGTCAGGTTGTGTTAATGTAATGTATAATGATAATGACAATCTTAACGTTCAGGTTAGGTTATCATTGCCCACGGCCCAAGCACTCTCTGATGCTTGTCTTGTTCACGTTGCTATGTTCAAAATGTGTATTTTTCCACACTGGCAATGAATTGACTGATCACTGTGCTGTGAGCAGCTAGGTTTGTTCGGGTGATGCCGCGCCAGAATGTACATGGAAGACTAATGATAATTGTGATTGTTCTCACACTGCAGTTAAATGTTGGTAAAACTTACAGTGTCAATCAGTAATTCTAGTTCAATATGTTGATTTAAAGTTCTGCTGAAGTGTTCATAAAGATGCAAAGCTCACCAGGCTACATCTCACAGTGTTGAAGACACAGTGAAATATGCTGGTGTGTTTATTCAAATTTCAGAACATAAAATATGAGTAAAATTCCCCGTTCTTTTGAAGACACTGATGGGTTGTGAAAGGGAGATGGGCCGAAGTCACACTGAGCCGCACTGAATTCGAACCAAGGTGAAATTATAACAGGTTCAGTCCTTAGCAGTGCGATGCTGAAGAGAGATAAGAGTCGTGAAACAAGGAGAGAGTTAACGATACTGATGTTGAATCTCCTTTAGATCAAACACTCCATGAAGTTTCTGCTGGGGAATTCAGATCTGGGAAATCGCCTGTGAAACTTAAACACAGACATACAGTGAGCCAATGTGCAATACAGGAAGGGCCAGGCCAAATGAATATCTTAATGTTCAGGAAAAGCCCATGGCCCAGGCATTCTCTGATTACAGTGTTGCACAAGTCACTAAGATTACAATGTTGAATGTTTCCACACTGGCAATGCATTGAGTAATATCCGTGCTGATCTCGTGCAAAAGGTACATGGAAGACTAATGATAGCCATGATTAGAAACATTTACAGCATCGAGCAGAAATTCTAGTTCCATTTGTTGAGAGAGATCAAGTCATTTACTGCTGACTTTGAAATAGCAAGCACAGAAGTATTTTGTATCGTTGCAACGAATGGTGCGATGCTGAAGGTTGGGGCAGCAGCACTGTGGTGAGCTGTAAATTTGTCAGGAGCAGTCGATTACCTTACAGTTCAAACAGCCCAAAATATACTGTTCCCTGACCGGGAAGCAAACCCTGAGGGTCTAGTAAGGAGGAAGAACTGAGGGAAATCCTTATTAGTCGGGAAATTGTGTTGGCGAAATTGATGGGATTGAAGGCCGATAAGTCCCCAGGGCCTGATGGACTGCATCCCAGAGTACTTTAGGAGGTGGCCTTGGAAATAGTGGATGCATTGACAGTCATTTTCCAACATTCCATTGACTCTGGATCAGGTCCTATGGAGTGGAGGGTAGCCAATGTAACCCCACTTTTTAAAAAAGAAGGGAGAGAGAAAACAGGGAATTATAGACCGGTCAGCCTGAAATCGGTAGTGGGTAAAATGATGGAATCAATTCTTAAGGATGTCATAGCAGTGCATTTGGAAAGAGGTTACATGATAGGTCCAAGTCAGCATGGATTTGAGAAAGAGAAATCATGCTTGACAAATCTTTTGGAATTTTTTGAGGATGTTTCCAATAGAGTGGACAAGGGAGAACCAGTTGATGTGGTATATTTGGACTTTCAGAATGCTTTCGACAAGGTCCCACACAAGAGATTGATGTGCAAAGTTAAAGCACATGGGATTGGGGGTAGTGTGCTGACATGGATTGAGAACTGGTTGTCAGACAGGAAACAAAGAGAAGGAGTAAATGGGTACTTTTCAGAATGGCAGGCAGTGACTAGTGGGGTATCGCAAGGTTCTGTGCTGGGGCCCCAGCTGTTTACACTGTACATTAATGATTTAGACGAGGGGATTAAATGTAGTATCTCCAAATTTGCGGATGACACTAAGTTGGGTGGCAGTGTGAGCTGCGAGGAGGATGCTATGAGGCTGCAGAACGACTTGGATAGGTTAGGTGAGTGGGCAAATGCATGGCAGATGAAGTATAATGTGGATAAATGTGAGGTTATCCACTTTGGTGGTAAAAACAGAGAGACAGACTATTATCTGAATGGTGACAGATTAGGAAAAGGGGAGGTGCAAAGAGACCTGGGTGTCATGGTACATCAGTCATTGAAGGTTGGCATGCAGTTACAGCAGGTGGTTAAGAAAGCAAATGGCATGTTGGCCTTCATAGCGAGGGGATTTGAGTACAGGGGTAGGGACGTGTTGCTACAGTTGTACAGGGCCTTGGTGAGGCCACACCTGGAGTATTGTGTACAGTTTTGGTCTCCTAACCTGAGGAAGGACATTCTTGCTATTGAGGGAGTGCAGCGTAGGTTCACCAGACTGATTCCCGGGATGGCGGGATTGACCTATCAAGAAAGACTGGATCAACTGGGCTTGTATTCACTGGAGTTCAGAAGAATGAGAGGGGACCTCATAGAAACGTTTAAGATTCTGACGGGGTTAGACAGTTTGGATGCAGGAAGAATGTTCCCAATGTTGGTGAAGTACAGAACCAGGGGACACAGTCTAAGGATAAGGGGTAAGCCATTTAGGACCGAGATGAGGAGGAACGTCTTCACCCAGAGAGTGGTGAACCTGTGGAATTCTCTGCCACAGAAAGTTGTTCAGGCCAATTCACTAAATATGTTCAAAAAGGAGTTAGATGTAGTCCTTACTAGTAGGGGGATCAAGGGGTATGGCGAGAAAGCAGGAATGTGGTACTGAAGTTGCATGTTCAGCCATGAACTCATTGAATGGCGGTGCAGGCTAGAAGGGCCGAATGGCCTACTCCTGCACCTATTTTCTATGTTTCTATGTTTCTAACAGTGAAAGTGCAAATCCTAGCCACTAGACCACCAGGGAAGCTGCTGCAAGTGACTTTGCCAGCAAGCAGACAAACACATTCTTTCCTCCTTGCTCCTTCGATATTCACATCCCATTCGTGCCAGGTAAAACCGTTCGTAGCAAGTGGCAATTTTGCTGAGAACACGAAAGGCATGTCCGTGCAACCACAGCATTGAGTGCGGGTAGGCATCCACTGAAATCTATTTCATTCTGTCCTTTTCTCTCGGTTGTTCACTCTCGGTGCCAGTTGAACATTTCATTTGGTGTATTTGTCTTGAACGAAAGCGTTTTGCTTTTCTCGGGGGACAGAACCGTTCTGTCTGTCCGTTCCTGCTGATGACCATTTACGGGAACAGGCCGCCAGTTTATTGTTTATCAGCAAACCAAGAAACACAAAAAATCAGAAAGATGTGCCTCTCCACCCCGGCGGCAAAGAAGCAATGGATGTTATTCCAAATAATTCCCAACCCTTGGGATTTTGTATACATTTGTTTAATTACAAAGATAGGATTTTAAATGTTATGAAAAACCGAAAATAATATCAATTGCATTCAAATGGACCGCACTGGGATCGAACCAGCGACGTTAGCGTTAGTAGCATCATACTCTATCCAACTAAGCTAACTGACCACACAGAGCACTGAAGTTGCGTGAAAGCCCAGCCTGACGGGATCATGTTTCCGGCTCACACTGGGTGACAGAGTGACTGCATAAACATTGAACACATCACATCGCTTGAACATTTTTCACTGTTCAAATTCAAAACTGGGCAGTGTTTAAATAAAAAGTAACAGAAAAACGGCGCTGCCTCTAAAAAAATTCATTTTGAAAATTATAATGGAACCGCTGAACAGCCCATCCCTCAAGCACTGTCCCCATCCAAAACCAGCCTCTCCCCTGAAATAAAATAATCAAAATATGCCGAAACCCGAAGTTGAAGCAGGTACTTTTTGGTCTTAACGCTAACGCTTTCCAAACTGAGCGATATCGGCCTGCAAGGAAGTGAACCAGAATTTTCTAACACCTTTGTGAAAGAAAACCTAACCCCGGAAGGAATTGTCTCGCCCACTCAGTCCTCACTTCGTGGCGATGGGTCCCAAACAGATCTCGGAGATCAGATTGTGTTAATGTAATGTATAATGATAATGAAAATCTTAACACTCAAATTAAGTTATCACTGCCCATGGCCCAGGCACTTTCTGATTCCAGTCTTGCCCATGTTATTAAGTTCCAAATGTGCATGTTTGCACACTGGCTATGAATTGCCTGATAGCTGTGCTGTGATGAGCTAGGTTTGTTCGGGTCATGCAGCGCTAAAACGTACATGGAAGCATAATGATAATTGTGATTGTTCTCACACTGCAGTTAAATGTTGGCAAAATTACAGTGTCAATCAGCAATTCTAGTTCCATCTGTTGACATATTGTTCTGTTGAAATGTTCATAAAGATACAAAGCTTCCACACCAGGCTAGTGTTATGAAGTGTTCATAAAGATACAAAGCTTGTACACCAGGCTAGATCTCACTGTGTCGAAGACACAATGAAGTACATCAAACACTGCATGAATTCAGAGCTGGGAAATCGGCTGCGAATCCTAAACATAGGCACACAGTGAGCCAATGCGAAATACAGGAGGGGCCCAGGCCTGATGAATATCTTAATGCTCAGGATAGGTTATCACTGCCCATGGCCCAAGCGCTCTCTGATTACAGTCTTGCACACGCTGCTAAGTTTAAAATGTTGCATTTTTTCACACTGGTAGTGCATTGACTGATAGCCATGCTGTGATAAGTGAGTGTGTAGCGCAAAAAGGTACATGGATATCTAATGATAACCATGATTGATCTGACACTTGCAGTGAAATTTTTGCAACATTTACAGTGTCAATCGGCAGTTCTAATTCCATATTTGAGAGAAGTCTAGTCATTTGCTGCTGACTTTAAAACAACAGACAAAAAAGTGTATTTTATATCACTGCAATGAATGAATCGCTGAATGATGCGCTGCTCATGGCTGGGGCAAGCTGTAAAATGGTTCAGGGGCGGCCAATTACATTGAATTTCAAACAGCCCAAAATACACTGAGCCGCACTGACCCCGAGCCAAGGTGACATTATATTAAGTTCAGTCTTTAGCAGCGAGAAGCTACATAGAGATAAGAGTCGCGAATCAAGGAAAGATTTTCTGATGCTGATGTAGAATCTCATTTATATTATACACTCCATGAAGTCTTTGCTGGGGGATTCACAGCTGAGGAATCGCCTAATAAAGCAGCTCAAACATGTGAAACTACAACCTCAGTCTCTGCTCCAGGTCTGTCATTGCAGGGAGGCAGCTACTGACTCTGCCCCAGGGGCTCAGCTTGTGTGGAGTTTGCACATCTATACCCGGTGTGGTCCTGAGCTACACACAACAGAATGCGATCAGGTTCCTTCCTCCGCCTTATGCATCTTGTTTATTGCACGTGGTTTGGGACTGAGCCTTACACAGAGCAGGGAAAGCCCAGACGCCATCCCCACATGTGGTATGTTACTCTATCACCCAGTGTGGTACTGTGCCCCACACAGAGAAGGGAAATCCAGACTCCATCCCCACCTGTGGTATGTTACTTTTCTCACCCAGTGTGGTACTGAGACCCACACTGAACAGGGAAAGCCCAGACTCCATCCCCACCTGTGGTATGTTACTCTATCTCATCCAGTGTGGTACTGAGACCCACACAGAGCAGGCAAAGCCCAGACTACATCCCCAACTGTGATATGTTACTCTATCACCCAGTTGGTACTGAGCCCCACAGAGAGCAGAATGGGTCGAGGCTCCATTACCGGCCTGTGGTTCGTTGTTGTCTGTGTGTGCTACTGACCCCCCATAAAGAGCAGAAAGAGCAGGGTCCCATCATTAACCTGGGCTTTAGAGTGTCTGGTTCCCCGGGCATTCAGTGAAGCAAGCACGTGTATATCTGATCCCTCCATTGAAGAACATATACGATAGCAGAAGAATTCGTGGAAAGATTCCGAAAGTTGTGACGAACTCAGATACCAAGTTAATTGGTTGATGAAGCGTTCTAAAAGCTGAACGCAGGTTTTCTGTTCAATTTGTTTAAGGTATTTTCTTTCACCAATCATTTGCATGTTCCCACAATGAATGCTACTTTCTTTAATTGGGATAACTAAACAGATAATGGACAGTTGATAGCTTGCTCACTGTGATCAGAAGTTTTGGCTCAATAACCTCATATGTTGTTGCCAAATCCACACATATCTGTGGTCCAATTGAGTAGCACGTTCGTTTATTAACTAACTATTAACTGACAGGGCGGTGGTTCGAGGTCACCGAGGGATTGTGCTTTTACTTCATGGTCTTCAATATCTGTGGGTTTGGCTGCAGGAAAATGGGCGGCAAACTGTGCCAGATGGAATTCAAGTTTGAAAGTGTGAGATTCTCCATTTGGATCAGAGAAAGCCATTTTGTTGCACCGATGGTGCTCGCAGGCCTTGGAGCAGGCAGACTGCTGGGACAGGCCTCCACGCAGCTCCGGAACCTGCTCCGAGGGATGAGCGGCCCAGAGACTGCGAATCTTTAAAGATGTATGTGCTAAAATGCCCAAATCTCTCTCTGTCTCCACGTTCGTTAGTGCTTACCCCTGATGCATGAATGACTGTTGAGCATTTACCCTGCCCACGTGCACTAATCTAAGTTATACACAATTTGCCAGTTATGAGACCAATCTCGCAAAGCAGTAAGATCTGCCAGAGGCAGACGAGACCCGAATACTCGCTCAAAGCTCGATATCCTTTGCAAATGTGCAGATTGTGCCATCACCGACATCCAGATCATTAGTAAAAATAGTAAAGAGCAATGGACCCAACACGAACTCCTGCGGGACCTCACTGCTGGCCGGTATCCAAACCAACCCAAAACCATCTATATCACCTTGATGCCTTTGCACTGCCAGCCCGCTTCCAATCCAGCTCATTGTAGTATGAGTGATACCAGGAAAAAAATGGAAAAGAGTGGCTAACGTAAATGTTGGTCCCCTGGAGGATGAGACTGGGGAATTAATAATTGGGTACAGGGAAATGCAGAGACATTGAACAAATATGTTGTATCAGTCCTCACGGTAGATGATGCTAAAAACATCCCAATAATATATCATCAAGAGGCTATATAGAGGGAGGAACTATAAACAATCACTATTGCTAAAGAAGTAGTATTTGATAAAATAATGGGAATAAAATGGACAAATCCCCTGAACCTAATGGCTTGCATCCTAGGATCTTTAAAGAAGTGGCTGCAGAGACAGTGGATGCATTGGTTGTAATCCACTAAAATTCATTGGATTCTGGGGAGGTCCCAGAAGATTGGAAAACCACAAATGTAACACCCCTAATTAAAAAAGGAGGGAGACAGAAAATTGGCTAATTGCTTTCATTGGGAAAAAGCTGGAGTCCATTATTAAGGAAGCGGTAGCAGGACATTTGGAAAAGCATAATACAGATAAGCAGAGTCAGTACGGCTTTAAGAATGGGAAATCATGCTTGACAAATTTGCTGGAGTTCATTGAGGATGTAATGTGCAAGGTAGATAAGGGGGAACCAGTGGATGTGGTATATTTGGATTTCCAGAAGGCACTCGATAAGGTGCCACATAACAGGTTACTGCACAAGATAAAGGTTCATGGGGTTGGGGGGTGGGCTAACTAACAGAAGACAGAGAGTCGGGATAAATGGTTCAGTTTCCGGTTGTCAAAAGGCAACTAGTGGGGTGTCACCAGGATTACTGCTGGGGCCCCAACTATTTACAATATATATTAATGACTTGGATGAAGGGAACGAGTGTAATGTTTCCAAGTTTGCTGATGATACAAAAATGGGTGGGAAAGCACATTGTGTGGAGGACAGAAATAATCTGTAGACAGGCTAATTGAGTGGACAAACAAAAGGAGTATAATCTGGGAAAGTGTGAGGTTATCCACTTGGGCAGAAAATAAAAATACAATTTATTATTTAAATGGAGAAATATTACAAAATGCTGCAGTACAGAGGGACCTGGAGTCCTTGTGCATGAAACACAAAAAGTTAGTATGCAATACGCAAATAACTATGAAGGCAAAGAAATGTTGGCATTTATTGCAAAGGGAATGGCGTATAAAAGCAGCGAAGGCTTGCTACGATTGTACAGAGTCTTGGTGAGACCACACCTGGAGCACTGCGTACAATTTTGATCTCCTTATTGAAGGCAGGATATATTTGCATTGGAGACAGTTCAGAGAATCTTCACGAGTTTAATTTCTGAGATGAAGCGGTTGACTTATGAAGATAGGTTAAGCAAGTTGGGCCCTATACTCATTGGCGTTTAGAAGAATAAGAGATGATCTTAATGAAATATATGGTACTGAGGGGGCGTGACAAGGAAGATGCAGAGAGGTGTTTCCATTCGTGGGGGAATCTAGAACTAGGGGCCATAGTTTAAGAATAAGGGGTAGCAGATTTAAAACTGCGATGAGGAGAATTTTCTTCTCAAAGTGTCGTAATTCTTTGGATTCTCTACCCCAGAGAGCTGTGGAGGCTGGGTCATTGAATATATTTAAGGTGGAGATAGACAGATTTTTGAGCGATAATGGAGTGAAGGGTTATGGGGAGCGGGCAGGGAAGTGGAGCTATGCCCAAGATCGGATCAGCCATGATCTTAATAAATGGCAGAGTAGGTTTGAGTAGTCATTGGCCTACTCCTGCTCCTATTTCTAATGTTTTTTAAAGTGTGATCTATCGATGCAACTGTCAGAATGGACATTATTCAGTCTGAGATAAGAGCAGAATCCAAACCCAGCAGTCACTTGTGAACTCGCTGCTGTCTCAGCAGGTGGGATGACCGAATGTATCTCTTCCCACACACGGAGCAGGTGCACGGCCTCACCGCAGTGTGAACTTGCTGGTGTGTCAGCAGGTCGGATAACTCCGTGAATCCCTTCCTACACTCAGAGCAGGTGAACGGCCTTTCCCCAGTGTGAACTCACTGTGCATCAGCAGGTGGGATGATTGAGTGAATCCCATCCCACACATGAAACAGATGAACGCCCTCTCCCCAGTGTGAACTCGCTGATGTGTCAGCAGGGTGGATGATATAGTGAATCCCTTCCCACAGTCGGAGCAGGTGAACGGCCTCTCCCCAGTGTGACTGCGCCAATGAACTTCCAGATCAGATGGGAAATTGAATCCCTTCCCACAGTCCCCACATTCCCACGGTTTCTCCTTAGTGTGGGTGTCCTTGTGTCTTTCCAGGTTGGACGATCAGTTGAAGCCCAGTCCACACTCAGAACACGTGCATGGGTTCTCCCCGCTGTCAATGCTGCAATGTTTTTTCAGGCTGTGTAACTGGTTAAAGCTCTTTCCACAGTCAGTGCACTGGAACTCTCTCACTCGGGTGTGTGTGTCTCGGTGCTTTTCCAGTCACATTGATGTTTGAAATCTGTTCTGACAGACAGAAGAGACAAACATTTTTCCTTCCACATTCAAACGCTGATGATATTCAGGTCCTGAGGAGTCGAGTGATTCTGTCAGATCTTGAAGTGATGTTTGGTTTGAGTTTATAGTCTGCAAATCCTGCCCATTAAATAATCTGGAGAAGGAGTTTACTAAAATTATTACTGCAAGTACAGGACAGAAATTCAGAACAGACAATTCTAGATCCTACGGAACATTCTTTCCTCTCTTGTTCGTCCCAAAGCAGTAAATTCCTGCCCCATACACTCATCCCTGTCCCTGTCCTGAAATTCAAACACATCGCACGTCTGAAGGCAACTTGTCCTCCGCTCCCAACTGTCATCACCAACTCTGGTTGGGTTCAGTTCTACACTAAATGTTTCCCCTCCCCTGAAGGTGCTGACTCTGGCTGGGTTCAATTCTACACTCACTGGTTCCCCTCCCCTGAAGGTGCTGACTCTGGCTGGGTTCAGTTCTACACTCATTGGTTCCCCTCCCCTGAAGGTGCTGAGCCTGGCTGGTTTCAGTTCTACACTCACTGGTTCCCCTCCCCTGAAGTTGCTGAGTCTGGCTGGGTTCAGTTATACACTCACTGGTTCTCCTCCCCTGAAGGTGCTGACTGACTGGGTTCAGTTCTACACTCACTGGTTCCTCCATCCCCCCGCCCCCTGAAGGTGCTGACTCTGGCTGGGTTCAATTCTACACTCACTGGTTCCCCTCCGTTGAAGGTACTGACTTCGGCTGAGTTCACTTCTATACTCACTGGTTTCCTTCCCCTAAAGGTGCTGACTCTGGCTGGGCTCATAGAAACATAGAAACAGGTGCAGGAGTAGGCCATTCAGCCCATCGAGCCTGCACCTCCATTCAATAAGATCATTGCTGACATTCACTTCAGTACCCCTTTCCTGCTTTCTCTCCATACCCCTTGATCCCTTTAGGCATAAGGGACATATCCAACTCCCTCTTAAATATATCTAATGAACTGGCATCAACAACTCTCTGTTGAAGAGAATTCCACAGGTTAACAACTCTCTGAATGAAGAAGTTTCTCCTTATCTCCGTCCGAAATGGCTTACCCCTTATCCTTAGACTGTGTCCCCTGGTTCTGGATTTCCCCAATATCTGGAAAATTCTTCCTGCATCTAACCTGTCCAATACTGTCAGATTTTTGTATGTTTCCATGAGAACCCCTCTCATTCTTCTAAACTCCAGTGATACAGGCCCAGCCGATCCAGTCTCACTCATATGTAAGTCCTGCCATCCCGGGCATCAGTCTGGTGAAATTTGGCTGCACTCCCTCAATAGCAAGAATGTCCTTCCTCAGAATAGGAGACCAAAACTGAAGACAATATTCCAGGTGAGGCCTCACCAAGGCCCTGTACAGCTGCAGCAAGGCCTCTCTGCTCCTATAATCATATCGCCTAGCTATGAAGGCCAACATGCAATTTGCCTTCTTCACCACCTGCTGGACCTGCATGCCAACCTTCAATTATTGATGTACCATGACACCCAGGTCACATTTCAGCTTCCCTTTTCCTAACCTACCGCCATTCAGATAATATACTGCCTTCATGTTTTTGCCACCAAAGTGGATAACATCACAATTATCCACATTATACTGCATCTGCCAAGCATTTTCCCACTCATCTAACCTGTCCAAATCATCCTGCAGCCATTCATTTAGCATCCTCCTCACGGCTCACACCGCCACATAGCTCAGTATCATCTGCAAACCTGGAGATATGAAACTCAATTCCTTCATCTAAATCATTGATGCATATTACAATAGCTGGGGTCTCTGCACTGAGCTCTGCGGCAATCCACTAGTCATTGCCCGTCTATCTGAAAAGGAAACATTTATTCCAAGTCTCTGCTTACTGTCTGCAAACCAGTTCCCTATCCACCTCAATAAATTACCCACAATACCATGGCCTACACTTAATGGTCCACTGAAAAGGGATTGATATTGTTTCTGTCACACATTGGTGCAATGGGGCAGTTTTAAATTGCATGGTTAGGGAAGACTAGACACTTTATGAGTCAATCACTGGTACTTTATGTCAGTGTGTGATTGACAGGTGTGTGTAGGACAGACACTGCCACTCACTCTCTGGTACTGTGTGTCAGTGTGTGATTGACCGGTGTGTATAGGACAGACAGTGTCACTCACTGTCTGGTACTGTGTGTCATTGTAAGATTGACAGGTTTGTATAGGACAGATACTGCCACTCAATCTCTGATCCTGTGTGTCAGTGTGGGATTGACAGGTGTGTATAGGACATACACTGTCAATCACTCTCTGGCACTGTGTGTCATTGTAAGATTGACACGTTTGTATAGGACAGATACTGCCACTCAATCTCTGATCCTGTGTGTCAGTGTGGGATTGACAGGTGTGTATAGGACAGACACTGTCAATCACTCTCTGGTACTGTGTGTCATTGTAAGATTGACACGTTTGTATAGGACAGATACTGCCACTCAATCTCTGATCCTGTGTGTCAGTGTGGGATTGACAGGTGTGTATAGGACAGACACTGACACTCACTCTCTGGTACTCTTTGTCAGTGTGTGATTGACAGTGTATAGGGCAGACACTGCCACTCCCTCTCTGGTACAGTGTGTCAGTGTGTGATTCACAGCTGTGTATAGGAGAGACACTGCCACTCACTCTCTGGTACTGTGTGTCAGTGTGTGTTTGACAAGTGTGTATAGGACAGACACTGTCACTCACTCTCTGGTACTTTGTGTCAGTGTAATTGACAGATGTTTATAGGACAGACACTGTCACTCACTCTCTGGTACTGTGTGTCAGTGTGTGATTGACAGGTGTGTATTGGACAGACACTGCCACTCACTCTCTGGTCATGTGTGTCAGTATGTGCTTGACAAGTTTGTACATGACAGACACAGCCACTCACTCTCTGGTACTGTGTGTCAGTGTGCGATTGACAGGTGTGTATAAGGCAGACACAGCCACTCACTCTCTGGTCATATATATCAGTTTGGGTATTGTTATTGGCTATAGGATAGATAGTGTACATGTCACTGTCTATTACTGTGTGGCAGTGTTTGATTGTCAGTAGAATACAATATGTAAATTATTTAACTCCACCTTTCTAATACAGTGTGACCTAACTGATAGATATATTACTTTTCCAAAAATGAGCTATATTTTATTCTCTGATAAAGTACACCAGTGTGGGATTGAGGGAGGATATAGGAAAGACACTGCCACTGTCACTCTCTGGTACTGTGTCTCATTGTCGGATTGACTACTGAATATGGGATAGACACTGTCCCTCTCATTCTCTGATATTGCTATCAGTACGGGATATATTGGTTAACATAGGATAAATATTGCATCTCTCAATCTCTGGCACAGTGAGGCAGAGTTGGATTGCCAGGTGAGTTATTATTTTCGAAATACTACCCCTGTTTTTCCCTCATTCTACGTGTCAGATTCTGATGACAGGTGAGTGTTGGATAGATATTGCCTCTGTCATTCTCTGACACTGTGTGACAGGTGAGATTTGGATAGATACTGCCTCGGTCATTCTCTGACACTATGTGACAGGTGAGTGTTGGATGGATACTGCCTCTGTCATTCTCTGACACTATGTGACAGGTGAATGTTGGATGGATACTGTCTCTGTCATTCTCTGATACTATGTAACAGGTGAGTGTTGGATAGATACTGTCTCTGTCATTCTCTGATACTATGTGACAGGTGAGTGTTGGATCGATACTGCCTCTTTCATTCTCTGATAATATGTGACATATTCTGTTTGACAGATGAGGGTAAGATTGAAACTGGCACTTTCAATAGGCGGTGTAGTTTCAGTGTGGGACTTACTGGTAATTATAGGATTGATACTGACACTTTCAATCGCTGATCCGCTAACAGTTAAATATAGAATTAATATTGTGGGTGTCTGGTGTGGTGGATTTGATTCTGCATCTGCCCATCTCTGGTATGTGAATGAGAATTTTACTCTGTATATCAGTTTCTGATACAAGAGCATAGGTTTTATCCTGTACCTGTCAATTTCTGGTAATTGTCTGTGGGTTTCATAGAAACATAGAAACATAGAAAATAGGTGCAGGAGTAGGCCATTCGGCCCTTCTAGCCTGCACCGCCATTCAATGAGTTCATGGCTGAACATGCAACTTCAGTACCCCATTCCTGCTTTCTCGGCATACCCCTTGATCCCCCGAGTAGTAAGGACTTCATCTAACTCCTTTTTGAATATAGTTGGTGAATTGGTAGAAAATTCCACAGGTCACCACTCTCTGGGTGCAGAAGTTTCTCCTCATCTCGGTCCTAAATGGCTTACCCCTTATCCTTAGACTGTGACCCCTGGTTCTGGACTTCCTCAACATTGGGAACATTCTTCCTGCATCTAACCTGTCTGAACCCATCAGAATTTTAAACGTTTCTATGAGGTCCCCTCTCATTCTTCTGAACTCCAGTGAATACAAGCCCAGTTGAACCAGTCTTTCTTGATAGGTCAGTCCCGCCATCCCGGGAATCAGTCTGGTGAACCTTCGCTGCAACCCCTCAATAGTACTGACAGGTACAAAGGAAAGCTCACTCTCAATTAAGCAGAAACTGGCATTCTGTGTGTGTGTAAAACGGATATGCTCTCAATCCCGGATCATTCTGTGTGTGAGTAAAAGGGATATTCTCTGATATTTGGAAATGGGGACACTGTGGAGACATGGGGACATGGGGACATGGGGACATGGGGACACGGGGGCAGGGGGACATGGGACGGGGGGAGATGCGGATGCGGGAACATGGAGACATGGAGACATGGAGACATGGGGACGTGGGAATATGGAGACATGGAGACACGGGGACATGGATACCTGGGGACACGGGAACATAGCGATGTGGGGACGTGGGGATATGGGGAGACGGGGACTTAGAGACACGGGACACTGTGGAGACATGGAAAAATGGGGATCCGGGAACACGGGATATGGGGAGATGGGAACATGGGGACATGGACACGGGAACATGGGGAACACGGGAACATGTGAACATGGGGACATGTGGATATGGGGACACGGAGACACGTGGACACGGGGACATGTGGATATGGGGACACGGAGACACGTGGACACGGGGAAACGGGGACATGTGGACATGTGGACATGGGGACATGTGGACACGGGGACATGTGGACATGGGACATGGGGACACGGGGACACGGGAACACGGGGAGATGAGGACACGGGGATAAGGGGACACGGGAACATGTGAACATGGGGACATGTGGATATGGGGACACGGAGACACGTGGACACGGTGAAACGGGGACATGTGGACATGTGGACATGGGGACATGTGGACACGGGGACATGTGGACATGGGACATGGGGACACGGGGACACGGGGACATGGGGACATGTGGACATCGGGACACGGGGACACGTGGACATGTGGAAATAATGACATGGGGACATGTGGACATGGGGACAAGGGGACATGGGGACATGTGGACATAGGGACATGAGGACATGTGGACATCGGGACATGTGGACATGTGAAGATCGGGACATGTGGACATGTGGACATCGGGACATGTGGATATGGGAACATGGGGACATGGGGACATGTGGACATGGGGACATGTGGATATGGGAACATGGGGACATGGGGACATGTGGACATGGGGACATGTGGAAATGTGGACATGGGGATATGGGAACATTGGGACATGGGGGATATGGAGATATGGGGATATGGGGACATGGGGATATGGGGATATGGGGATATGGGGACATGGGGATATGGGGATATGGGGGTATGGGGATATGGGGGTTATGGAGATATGGGGATATGGGGAAATGGGGACATGGGGACATGGGGACATGGGGACATGGGGATATGGGGACATGGCGATATGGGAACATGGGGATATGCGGACATGGGGATATGGGGATATGGGGATATGGGGATATGGGGACATGGGGGATATGGGGATATGTGGATATGGGGACATGGGGGATATGGGGATATGGGGATATGGGGACATGGGGATATGGGGACATGGGGACATTGTAACATGTGGACATGGGGACATGGGGATATGGGGATATGGGGACATGGGGATATAGGGATATGGGGATATGTAGACATGGGGACATGTGGACATGGGGATATGGGGACATGGGCAAATGCGGACATGGGGACATGGGGACATGGGGACATATGGACATGGGGACATGGGGACATGTGGACATGGGGACATGAGGACATGGGGATATGGGGACATGTGGACATGTGGACATGGGGACATGGGGACATGGGGACATGGGGACATGGGGATATGGGGACATGTGGACATGGGGATATGGGAACATTGGGACATGGGGGATATGGAGATATGGGGATATGGTGAATATGGGGATATGGGGATATGGCGACATGGGGATATGGGCATATGGGGATATGGGGGTTATGGAGATATGGGGATATTGGGGATATGGGGACGTGGGGACATGGGGACATGGGGACATGGGGATATGGGGACATGGCGATATGGGGACATGGGGATAGGCAGACATGTGGATATGGGGATATGGGGACATGGGGGATATGGGGATATGGGGATATGGGGACATGGGGATATGGGGATATGGGGACATTGGGATATGGGGACATGGGGATATGGGGACATTGTAACATGTGGACATGGGGACATGGTGATATGGGGATATGGGGACATGGGGATATAGGGATATGGGGATATGTGGACCTGGGGACATGTGGACATGGGGATATGGGGACATGGGCAAATGCGGACATGGGGACATGGGGACATGGGGACATATGGACATGGGGACATGGGGAAATGTGGACATGGGGACATGAGGACATGGGGATATGGGGACATGTGGACATAGGGATATGGGGACATGGGGATATGGGGACATGTGGACATGGGGATATGGGAACATTGGGACATGGGGGATATGGAGATATGGGGATATAGGGACATGGGGACATGGGGATATGGGGATATGGGGGTTATGGAGATATGGGGATATGGGGATATGGGGACATGGGGACATGGGGACATGGGGATATGGGGACATGGCGATATGGGGACATGGGGATATGCAGACATGGGGATATGGGGATATGGGGATATGGGGACATGGGGGATATGGGGATATGGGGATATGGGGACATGGGGATATGGGGATATGGGGACATTTGGATATGGGGACATGGGGATATGGGGACATGGGGACATGGGATATGGGAATATGGGGATATGGGGACATGGGGATATGGGGATATGGGGACATGGGGATATGGGGATATGGGGGCATGGGTATATGGCGATATGGGGATATGGGGATATGGGGGCATGGGGGAGATGGGGATATGGGGATATGGGGATATGGGGACATGTGTACATCGGGATATGGGGACATGGGGATATGGGGACATGGGCAAATGGGGACATGGGGACCTGGGGACATGTGGACATGGGGACATGGGGATATGGGGAGATGGTCAAATGGGGACATGGGGACATGGGGACATGTGGACATGGGGACATGGGGATATGGGGACATGGGGACATGGGGACATGTGGACATGGGGTTATGGGTCATGGGGATATGGGGACATGGGCAAATGGGGACATGGGGACATTGTAACATGTGGACATGGGGACATGGGGATATGGGGATATGGTGACATGGGGATATAGGGATATGGGGATATGTGGACATGGGGACATGTGGACATGGGGATATGGGGTCATGGGAAAATGCGGACATGGGGACATGGGGACATGGGGACATATGGACATGGGGACATGTGGACATGGTGACATGAGGACATGGGGATATGGGGACATGTGGACATGTGGACATGGGGACATGGGGACATGGGGACATGGGGACATGGGGATATGGGGACATGGGGACATGGGAACATGTGGACATGGGGACATGTGGAAATGTGGACATGGGGATATGGGAACATTGGGACATGGGGGATATGGAGATATGGGGATATGGGGACATGGGGATATGGGGATATGGGGATATGGGGATATGGGGACATGGGGATATGGGGATATGGGGGTATGAGGATATAGGGGTTATGGGGATATGGGGATATGGGGATATGGGGACATGGGGACATGGGGATATGGGGACATGGCGATATGGGGACATGCGGAGATGCGGACATGGGGATATGGGGATATGGGAATATGGGGATATGGGGACATGGGGGATATGGGGATATGGGGATATGGGGACATGGGGGATATGGGGATATGGGGATATGGGGACATGGGGATATGGGGACATGGGGACATTGTAACATGTGGACATGGGGACATGGGGACATGGGGATATGGGGACATGGGCAAATGCGGACATGGGGACATGGGGACATGGGGACATATGGACATGGGGACATGGGGACATGTGGACATGGGGACATGAGGACATGGGGATATGGGGACATGTGGACATGTGGACATGGGGACATGGGGACATGGGGACATGGGGATATGGGGACATGTGGACATGGGGATATGGGAACATTGGGACATGTGGGATATGGAGATATGGGGATATGGGGACATGGGGATATGTGGATATGGGGATATGGGGATATGCGGACATGGGGACATGGGGATATGGGGATATGGGGGTTATGGCGATATGGGGATATGGGGATATGGGGACATGGGGACATGGGGACATGGGGACATGGGGATATGGGGACATGGCGATATGGGGACATGGGGATATGCAGACATGGTGATATGGGGATATGGGATTATGGGGACATGGGGGATATGGGGATATGGGGATATGGGGACATGGGGATATGGGGACATTGGGATATGGGGACATGGGGATATGGGGACATGGGGACATGGGATATGGGAATATGGGGATATGGGGACATGGGGATATGGGGATATGGGGGCATGGGGATATGGGGATATGGGGATATGGGGATATGGGGGCATGGGGGATATGGGGATATGGGGACATGGGGACATGGGGATATGGGGATATGGGGATATGGGGACATGGGGACATGGGGATATGGATATATGGGGACATGGGGACATGGGGACATGGGGACATGGGGACGTGGGGATATGGGGATATGGGCATATGGGGAAATGGGATATGGGGACATGAGGATATGGGGATATAGGGACATGGGAACATGGGGACATGGGGATATGGGGATATGGGGATATGGGGATATGGGGACATGGGGATATGGGGATAAGGGGATATGGGGACATGGGGTCATGGGGATATGGGGATATGGGGATATGGGGATATGGGGAAACGGGGGCACAGCAACACGGCGATATGGGGACATGAGGATATGGGGGATATGGGGATATGGGGACATGGGGATATGGGGATATGGGGACATGGGGACATGGGGATATGGGTATATGGGGACACGGGGACATGCGGACATGAGGAAATGGGGGATATAGGGATATGGGGACATCGGGATATGGGGACATGGGGACATGGGGATATGGGTATATGGGGACATGGGAATATGGGGATATGGGGATATGGGGACATGGTGATATGGGGATATGGGGATATGGGGACACGGGGGCACAGGGACACGGGGACACGGGGACATGGGGACATGGGGATATGGGGATATGGGGACATGGGGACATGGGGATATGGGGACATGGGGATATGGCGACATGCGGATGTGGGGATATGGGGATATGGGGACATGGGGATATGGGGATATGGGGGTATGGGGATATGGGGGATATGGTGACATGGGGGATATGCGGACATGGGGATATGGGGATATGGGGACATGGGGACATGGGGATATGGGGATATGGGGATATGGGGACATGGGGATATGGGGACATGGGGATATGGGGATATGGGGATATGGGGAATTGGGGGCATGGTGATATGGGGATATGTGGATGTGGGGACATGGGGATATGGGGATATGGGGACATGGGGATATGGGGATATGGGGACATGGGGATATGGAGATATGGGGATATGTGGATATGGAGATATGGGGATATGGGGATATGGGGACATGGGGATATGTGGATATGGGGACATGGGGATATGGAGATATGGGGATATGGGGATGTGGGGACATGGGGATATGGGGATATGGGGACATGGGGATATGGGGATATGGGGATATGGAGACATGGGGATATGGGGATATGGGGATATGGGGATACGGAGATACGGGGATATGGGTATATGGGGACATGGGGATATGGGGACATGGGGACATGGGGATATGGGGACATGGCGACATGGGGATATGGGGAAATGGGTATATGGGGACATGGGGACATGGGGATATAGGGACATGGGAACATGGGGACATCGGGATATGGGGATATGGGGAAATGGGGATATGGGGACAAGGGGATATGGGGACATGGGGATATGGGGATATGGGGATATGGGGATATGGGGATATGGGGATATGGGGACATGGGGATATGGGGATATGGGGACATGGGGACATGGGGACATGGGGACATTGGGATATGGGGACATGGGGATATGGGGATATGGGGATATGGGGAGATGGGGATATGGGGATATGGGGACATGGGGATATGGGGATATGGGGATATGGGGGCATGGGGATATGGTGATATGGGGATGTGGGGACATGGGGATATGGGGATATGGGGACATGGGGACATGGAGATATGGGGATATGCGGATATGGAGATATGGGGATATGGGGATATGGGGATATGGGGACATGGGGATATGTGGATTGGGGACATGGGGGATATGGAGATATGGGGATATGGGGATGTGGGGACATGGGGATATGGGGATATGGGGACATGGGTATAAGGGGAAATGGGGATATGGAGACATGGGGATATGGGGATATGGGGATATGGGGATACGGAGATATGGGGATATGGGGATATGGGGACATGGGGACATGGGAATATGGGGATATGGGGAAATGGGGATATGGGGACATGGGGACATGGGGATAGAGGGACATTGGAACATGGGGACATTGGGACATGAGGACATGGGGATATGGGGATATGGGGACATGGGGATATGGGGATATGGGGATATCGGGATATGGGGACATGGGGGATATGAGGACATGGGAACATGGGGACATGGGGATATGGGGATATGGGGATATGGGGACATGGTGATATGGGGATATGGGGATATGGGGATATGGGGACACGGGGGCACAGGGACACGGGTAAACGGGGACACGGGGACATGGGTATATGGGGATATGGGGACATGGGGACATGGTGATATGGGGACATGGGGATATGGCGACATGCGGATATGGGGATATGGGGATATGGGGATATGGGGACATGGGGATATGGGGATTTGGCGATATGGGTGATATGGGGACATGGGGATATCCGGATATGGGGATATGGGGATATGGGGACATGGGGACATGGGGACATGGGGATATGGGGATATGGGGACATGGGGATATGGGGATATGGGGATATCGGGATATGGGGACATGGGGGATATGAGGACATGGGGACATGGGGATATGGGGATATGGGGATATGGGGACATGGGGACATGGGGATATGGGGATATGGGGATATGGGGATATGGGGACATGGGGACATGGAGACATGGAGATATGGGGATATGGGGATATGGGGATATGGGATATGGGGATATGGGGATATGGGGACATGGGGACATGGGGACATGGGGACATGGGGATATGGGGAGATGAGGACATGGGGATATGGGGATATGGGGATATGAGAATATGGGGACATGGGGACATGGGGATATGGGGATATGGGGATATGGGTACATGGGGACATGGGGACATGGGGATATGGGTATATGGGGATATGGGCATATGGGGATATGGGACATGGGGATATGGAGATATGGGGATATGCGGATATGGAGATATGGGGATATGGGGATATGGGGATATGGGGGCATGGGGACATGGGGATATGTGGATATGGGGACATGGGGATATGGATATATGGGGATATGGGGATGTGGGGACATGGGGATATGGGGATATGGGTATATGGGGATATGGGGACATGGGGGCATGGGGACATGGGGATATGGGGACATGGGGATATGGGGATATGGGGATATGGGGATATGGGGACATGGGGATATGGGGATATGGGGATATGGGGGCATGGGGATATGAGGATATGGGGATGTGGGGACATGGGGATATGGGGATATGGGGACATGGGGATATGGGGATATGGGGACATGGGGATATGGAGATATGGGGATATGCGGATATGGAGATATGGGGATATGGGGATATGGGAATATGGGGACATGGGGATATGTGGATATGGGGACATCGGGATATGGGGATATGGGGATATGGGGATATGGGGACAAGGGGATATGGGGACATGGGGATATGGGGATATGGGGATATGGGGATATGGGGTTTTGTGGATATGGGGACATGGGGATATGGGGATATGGGGATATGGGGACATGGGGACATGGGGACATTGGGATATGGGGACATGGGGACATGGGGATATGGGGATATGGGGATATGGGGGCATGGGGATATGGGGATATGGGGACATGGGGATATGGAGATATGGGGATATGCGGATATGGAGATATGGGGATATGGGGATATGGGGATATGGGGATATGGGGATATGGGGACATGGGGATATGTGGATTGGGGACATGGGGGATATGGAGATATGGGGATATGGGGAAGTGGGGACATGGGGATATGGGGATATGGGGACATGGGTATATGCGGATATGGGGATATGGAGACATGGGGATATGGGGATATGGGGATATGGGGATACGGAGATATGGGGATATGGGGATATGGGGACATGGGGTATGCGGACATGGGGACATGGGGATATGGGGACATGGGGATATGGGAATATGGCGATACTTTGAAATGGGGATATGGGGATATGGGGACATGGGGACATGGGGATATAGGGACATTGGAACATGGGGACATTGGGACATGGGGACATGGGGATATGGGGATATAGGGACATGGGGATATGGGGACATGGGGATATGGGGATATGGGGATATCGGGATATGGGGACATGGGGGATATGAGGACATGGGAACATGGGGACATGGGGATATGGGGATATGGGGATATGGGGACATGGTGATATGGGGATATGGGGATATGGGGATATGGGGACACGGGGTCACAGGGACACGGGTAAACGGGGACACGGGGACATGGGTATATGGGGATATGGGGACATGGGGACATGTTGATATGGGGACATGGGGATATGGCGACCTGCGGATATGGGGATATGGGGATATGGGGATATGGGGACATGGGGATATGGGGATAAGGGAATATGGATGATATGGGGACATGGGGACATCCGGATATGGGGATATGGGGATATGGGGACATGGGGACATGGGGACATGGGGAAATGGGGATATGGGGACATGGGGATATGGGGATATGGGGATATCGGGATATGGGGTCATGGGGGATATGAGGACATGGGGACATGGGGATATGGGGATATGGGGATATGGGGACATGGGGACATGGGGATATGGGGATATGGGGATATGGGGACATGGGGATATGGGGACATGGAGACATGGAGATATGGGGATATGGGGATATGGGATATGGGGATATGGGGACATGGGGACATGGGGACATGGGGACATGGGGACATGCGGATATGGGGAGATGAGGACATGGGGATATGGGGATATGGGGATATGAGAATATGGGGACATGGGGACATGGGGATATGGGGATATGGGGATATGGGTACATGGGGACATGGGGACATGGGGACATGGGTATATGGGGATATGGGGATATGGGACATGGGGATATGGAGATATGGGGATATGCGGATATGGAGATATGGGGATATGGGGATATGGGGATATGGGGGCATGGGGACATGGGGATATGTGGATATGGGGACATGGGGGATATGGAGATATGGGGATATGGGGACGTGGGGACATGGGGATATGGGGATATGGGGATATGGGTACATGGGGACATGGGGACATGGGGATATGGGTATATGGGGATATGGGGATATGGGGATATGGGACATGGGGATATGGAGATATGGGGATATGCGGATATGGAGATATGGGGATATGGGGATATGGGGATATGGGGGCATGGGGACATGGGGATATGTGGATATGGGGACATGGTGGATATGGAGATATGGGGATATGGGGATGTGGGGACATGGGGATATGGGGATATGGGGACACGGGGGCACAGGGACACGGGTAAACGGGGACACGGGGACATGGGTATATGGGGATATGCGGAAATGGGGACATGGTGATATGGGGACATGGGGATATGGCGACATGCGGATATGGGGATATGGGGATATGGGGATATGGGGACATGGGGATATGGGGATTTGGCGATATGGGTGATATGGGGACATGGGGACATCCGGATATGGGGATATGGGGATATGGGGACATGGGGACATGGGGACATGGGGATATGGGGATATGGGGACATGGGGATATGGGGATATGGGGATATCGGGATATGGGGACATGGGGGATATGAGGACATGGGGACATGGGGATATGGGGATATGGGGATATGGGGACATGGGGACATGGGGATATGGGGATATGGGGATATGGGGACATGGGGATATGGGGACATGGAGACATGGAGATATGGGGATATGGGGATATGGGGATATGGGATATGGGGATATGGGGATATGGGTACATGGGGCCATGGGGACATGGGGATATGGGGACATGGGGATATGGGGAGATGAGGACATGGGGATATGGGGATATGGGGATATGAGAATATGGGGACATGGGGACATGGGGATATGGGGATATGGGGATATGGGTACAAGGGGACATGGGGACATGGGGATATGGGTATATGGGGATATGGGGATATGGGGATATGGGACATGGGGATATGGAGATATGGGGATATGCGGATATGGAGATATGGGGATATGGGGATATGGGGATATGGGGGCATGGGGACATGGGGATATGTGGATATGGGGACATGGGGGATATGGATATATGGGGATATGGGGATGTGGGGACATGGGGATATGGGGATATGGGTATATGGGGATATGGGGACATGGGGGCATGGGGACATGGGGATATGGGGACATGGGGATATGGGGATATGGGGATATGGGGATATGGGGACATGGGGATATGGGGATATGGGGATATGGGGGCATGGGGATATGAGGATATGGGGATGTGGGGACATGGGGATAAGGGGATATGGGGACATGGGGATATGGGGATATGGGGACATGGAGATATGGAGATATGGGGATATGCGGATATGGAGATATGGGGATATGGGGATATGGGAATATGGGGACATGGGGATATGTGGATATGGGGACATGGGGGATATGGAGATATGGGGACATGGGGATATAGGGACATGGGAACATGGGGACATCGGGATATGGGGATATGGGGATATGGGGATATGGGGACAAGGGGATATGGGGACATGGGGATATGGGGATATGGGGATATGGGGATATGGGGATATGTGGATATGGGGACATGGGGATATGGGGATATGGGGATATGGGGACATGGGGACATGGGGACATTGGGATATGGGGACATGGGGACATGGGGATATGGGGATATGGGGATATGGGGGCATGGGGATATGGGGATATGGGGACATGGGGATATGGAGATATGGGGATATGCGGATATGGAGATATGGGGATATGGGGATATGGGGATATGGGGATATGGGGACATGGGGATATGTGGATTGGGGACATGGGGGATATGGAGATATGGGGATATGGGGAAGTGGGGACATGGGGATATGGGGATATGGGGACATGGGTATATGGGGATATGGGGATATGGAGACATGGGGATATGGGGATATGGGGATATGGGGATACGGAGATATGGGGATATGGGGATATGGGGACATGGGGTATGCGGACATGGGGACATGGGGATATGGGGACATGGGGATATGGGAATATGGGGATATGTTGAAATGGGGATATGGGGATATGGGGACATGGGGACATGGGGATATAGGGACATTGGAACATGGGGACATTGGGACATGGGGACATGGGGATATGGGGATATGGGGACATGGGGATATGGGGACATGGGGATATGAGGATATGGGGATATCGGGATATGGGGACATGGGGGATATGAGGACATGGGAACATGGGGACATGGGGATATGGGGATATGGGGATATGGGGACATGGTGATATGGGGATATGGGGATATGGGGATATGGGGACACGGGGGCACAGGGACACGGGTAAACGGGGACACGGGGACATGGGTATATGGGGATATGGGGACATGGGGACATGGTGATATGGGGACATGGGGATATGGCGACCTGCGGATATGGGGATATGGGGATATGGGGATATGGGGACATGGGGATATGGGGATAAGGGGATATGGATGATATGGGGACATGGAGATATGGGGATATGGGGATATGGGATATGGGGATATGGGGACATGGGGACATGGGGACATGGGGACATGGGGACATGGGGATATGGGGAAATGGGGATATGGGGACATGGGGATATGGGGATATGGGGATATCGGGATATGGGGTCATGGGGGATATGAGGACATGGGGACATGGGGATATGGGGATATGGGGATATGGGGACATGGGGACATGGGGATATGGGGATATGGGGATATGGGGACATGGGGATATGGGGACATGGAGACATGGAGATATGGGGATATGGGGATATGGGATATGGGGATATGGGGACATGGGGACATGGGGACATGGGGACATGGGGACATGGGGATATGGGGAGATGAGGACATGGGGATATGGGGATATGGGGATATGAGAATATGGGGACATGGGGACATGGGGATATGGGGATATGGGGATATGGGTACATGGGGACATGGGGACATGGGGACATGGGTATATGGGGATATGGGGATATGGGACATGGGGATATGGAGATATGGGGATATGCGGATATGGAGATATGGGGATATGGGGATATGGGGATATGGGGGCATGGGGACATGGGGATATGTGGATATGGGGACATGGGGGATATGGAGATATGGGGATATGGGGACGTGGGGACATGGGGATATGGGGATATGGGGATATGGGTACATGGGGACATGGGGACATGGGGATATGGGTATATGGGGATATGGGGATATGGGGATATGGGACATGGGGATATGGAGATATGGGGATATGCGGATATGGAGATATGGGGATATGGGGATATGGGGATATGGGGGCATGGGGACATGGGGATATGTGGATATGGGGACATGGTGGATATGGAGATATGGGGATATGGGGATGTGGGGACATGGGGATATGGGGATATGGGTATATGGGGATATGGGGACATGGGGGCATGGGGACATGGGGATATGGGGACATGGGGATATGGGGATATGGGGATATGGGGATATGGGGACATGGGGATATGGGGATATGGGGATATGGGGGCATGGGTATATGAGGATATGGGGATGTGGGGACATGGGGATATGGGGATATGCGGACATGGGGATATGGGGATATGGGGACATGGGGATATGGAGATATGGGGATATGCGGATATGGAGATATGGGGATATGGGGATATGGGAATATGGGGACATGGGGATATGTGGATATGGGGACATGGGGGATATGGAGATATGGGGACATGGGGATAAAGGGACATGGGAACATGGGGACATCGGGATATGGGGATATGGGGATATGGGGATATGGGGACAAGGGGATATGGGGACATGGGGATATGGGGATATGGGGATATGGGGATATGGGGATATGTGGATATGGGGACATGGGGATATGGGGATATGGGGATATGGGGACATGGAGACATGGGGACATTGGGATATTGGGACATGGGGACATGGGTATATGGGGATATGGGGATATGGAGACATGGGGATATGGGGATATGGGGATATGGGGATACGGAGATATGGGGATATGGGGATATGGGGACATGGGGTATGCGGACATGGGGACATGGGGATATGGGGACATGGGGATATGGGAATATGGGGATATGGGGAAATGGGAATATGGGGACATGGGGACATGGGGATATAGGGACATTGGAACATGGGGACATTGGGACATGGGGACATGGGGATATGGGGATATGGGGACATGGGGATATGGGGACATGGGGATATGGGGATATGGGGATATCGGGATATGGGGACATGGGGGATATGAGGACATGGGAACATGGGGACATGGGGATATGGGGATATGGGGATATGGGGACATGGTGATATGGGGATATGGGGATATGGGGACACGGGGGCACAGGGACACGGGTAAACGGGGACACGGGGACATGGGTATATGGGGATATGGGGACATGGGGACATGGTGATATGGGGACATGGGGATATGGCGACATGCGGATATGGGGATATGGGGATATGGGGATATGGGGACATGGGGATATGGGGATATGGCGATATGGATGATATGGGGACATGGGGACATCCGGATATGGGGATATGGGGATATGGGGACATGGGGACATGGGGACATGGGGATATGGGGATATGTGGACATGGGGATATGGGGATATGGGGATATGGGGATACGGAGATATGGGGATATGGGGATATGGGGACATGGGGTATGCGGACATGGAGACATGGGGATATGGGGTAATGGGGATATGGGAATATGGGGATATGGGGAAATGGGAATATGGGGACATGGGGACATGGGGATATAGGGACATTGGAACATGGGGACATTGGGACATGGGGACATGGGGATATGGGGATATGGGGACATGGGGATATGGGGACATGGGGATATGGGGATATGGGGATATCGGGACATGGGGACATGGGGGATATGAGGACATGGGAACATGGGGACATGGGGATATGGGGATATGGGGATATGGGGACATGGTGATATGGGGATATGGGGATATGGGGACACGGGGGCACAGGGACACGGGTAAACGGGGACACGGGGACATGGGTATATGGGGATATGGGGACATGGGGACATGGTGATATGGGGACATGGGGATATGGCGACATGCGGATATGGGGATATGGGGATATGGGGATATGGGGACATGGGGATATGGGGATATGGCGATATGGATGATATGGGGACATGGGGACATCCGGATATGGGGATATGGGGATATGGGGACATGGGGACATGGGGACATGGGGATATGGGGATATGGGGACATGGGGATATGGGGATATGGGGATATCGGGATATGGGGACATGGGAGATATGAGGACATGGGGACATGGGGATATGGGGATATGGGGATATGGGGATATGGGGACATGGGGATATGGAGATATGGGGATATGCGGATATGGAGATATGGGGATATGGGGATATGGGGATATGGGGATATGGGGATATGGGGACATGGGGATATGTGGATTGGGGACATGGGGGATATGGAGATATGGGGATATGGGGAAGTGGGGACATGGGGATATGGGGATATGGGGACATGGGTATATGGGGATATGGGGATATGGAGACATGGGGATATGGGGATATGGGGATATGGGGATACGGAGATATGGGGATATGGGGATATGGGGACATGGGGTATGCGGACATGGGGACATGGGGATATGGGGACATGGGGATATGGGAATATGGGGATATGGGGAAATGGGAATATGGGGACATGGGGACATGGGGATATAGGGACATTGGAACATGGGGACATTGGGACATGGGGACATGGGGATATGGGGATATGGGGACATGGGGATATGGGGACATGGGGATATGGGGATATGGGGATATCGGGATATGGGGACATGGGGGATATGAGGACATGGGAACATGGGGACATGGGGATATGGGGATATGGGGATATGGGGACATGGTGATATGGGGATATGGGGATATGGGGATATGGGGACACGGGGGCACAGGGACACGGGTAAACGGGGACACGGGGACATGGGTATATGGGGATATGGGGACATGGGGACATGGTGATATGGGGACATGGGGATATGGCGACATGCGGATATGGGGATATGGGGATATGGGGATATGGGGACATGGGGATATGGGGATATGGCGATATGGATGATATGGGGACATGGGGACATCCGGATATGGGGATATGGGGATATGGGGACATGGGGACATGGGGACATGGGGATATGGGGATATGGGGACATGGGGATATGGGGATATGGGGATATCGGGATATGGGGACATGGGGGATATGAGGACATGGGGACATGGGGATATGGGGATATGGGGATATGGGGACATGGGGACATGGGGATATGGGGATATGGGGATATGGGAATATGGGGACATGGGGATATGGGGACATGGAGACATGGAGATATGGGGATATGGGGATATGGGATATGGGGATATGGGGATATGGGGACATGGGGACATGGGGACATGGGGATATGGGGACATGGGGATATGGGGAGATGAGGACATGGGGATATGGGGATATGGGGATATGAGAATATGGGGACATGGGGACATGGGGATATGGGGATATGGGGATATGGGTACATGGGGACATGGGGACATGGGGATATGGGTATATGGGGATATGGGGATATGGGACATGGGGATATGGAGATATGGGGATATGCGGATATGGAGATATGGGGATATGGGGATATGGGGGCATGGGGACATGGGGATATGTGGATATGGGGACATGGGGGATATGGGGATATGGGGATATGGGGATGTGGGGACATGGGGATAAGGGGATATCGGTATATGGGGACATGGGGACATGGGGACATGGTGACATGGGGATATGGGGACATGGGGATATGGGGATATGGGGATATGGGGATATGGGGGCATGGGGATATGGGGATATGGGGATATGGGGGCATGGGGATATGAGGATATGGGGACATGGGGATATGGGGATATGGGGACATGGGGATATGGGGATATGGGGATATGGGGATATGGAGATATGGGGATATGTGGATATGGGGACATGGGGGATATGGAGATATGGGGATATGGGGATGTGGGGACATGGGGATATGGGGATATGGGGACATGGGGATATGGGGATATGGGGATATGGAGACATGGGGATATGGGGATATGGGGATATGGGGATACGGAGATATGGGGATATGGGTATATGGGGACATGGGGATATGGGGACATGGGGACATGGGGATATGGGGACATGGCGATATGGGGATATGGGGAAATGGGTATATGGGGACATGGGGATATAGGGACATGGGAACATGGGGACATCGGGATATGGGGATATGGGGATATGGGGACAAGGGGATATGGGGACATGGGGACATGGGGATATGGGGATATGGGGATATGGGGATATGGGGATATGGGGATATGGGGACATGGGGATATGGGGATATGGGGACATGGGGACATGGGGACATTGGGATATGGGGACATGGGGATATGGGGATATGGGGATATGGGGACATGGGGAGATGGGGATATGGGGATATGGGGACATGGGGATATGGGGATATGGGGATGTGGGGGCATGGGGATATCGGGATATGGGGACATGGGGATATGGAGATATGGGGATATGCGGATATGGAGATATGGGGATATGGGGATATGGGGATATGGGGATATGGGGATATGGGGACATGGGGATATGTGGATTGGGGACATGGGGGATATGGAGATATGGGAATATGGGGAAGTGGGGACATGGGGATATGGGGATATGGGGACATTGGTATATGGGGATTTGGGGATATGGAGACATGGGGATATGGGGATATGGGGATATGGGGATACGGAGATATGGGGATATGGGGATATGGGGACATGGGGTATGCGGACATGGGGACATGGGGATATGGGGACATGGGGATATGGGAATATGGGGATATGGGGAAATGGGGATATGGGGACATGGGGACATGGGGATATAGGGACATTGGAACATGGGGACATTGGGACATGGGGACATGGGGATATGGGGATATGGGGACATGGGTATATGGGGATATGGGGATATTGGGATATGGGGACATGGGGGATATGAGGACATGGGAACATGGGGACATGGGGATATGGGGATATGGGGATATGGGGACGTGGGGACATGGGGATATGGGGACACGGGTAAACGGGGACACGGGGACATGGGTATATGGGGATATGGGGACATGGGGATATGGGGATATGGGGACATGGGGATATGGAGATATGGGGATATGTGGATATGGGGACATGGGGGATATGGAGATATGGGGATATGGGGATGTGGGGACATGGGGATATGGGGATATGGGGACATGGGGATATGGGGATATGGGGATATGGAGACATGGGGATATGGGGATATGGGGATATGGGGGCATGGGGATATGAGGATATGGGGGCATGGGGATATGTGGATATGGGGACATGGGGATATGGGGATATGGGGACATGGTGATATGGAGATATGGGGATATGTGGATATGGGGACATGGGGGATATGGAGATATGGGGATATGGGGATGTGGGGACATGGGGATATGGGGATATGGGGACATGGGGATATGGGGATATGGGGATATGGAGACATGGGGATATGGGGATATGGGGATATGGGGATACGGAGATATGGGGATATGGGTATATGGGGACATGGGGATATGGGGACATGGGGACATGGGGATATGGGGACATGGAGATATGGGGATATGGGGAAATGGGTATATGGGGACATGGGGATATAGGGACATGGGAACATGGGGACATCGGGATATGGGGATATGGGGATATGGGGATATGGGGACAAGGGGATATGGGGACATGGGGATATGGGGATATGGGGATATGGGGATATGGGGATATGGGTATATGGGGATATGGGGATATGGGGACATGGGGATATGGGGATATGGGGACATGGGGACATGAGTCATTGGGATATGAGGAAATGGGGATATGGGGATATGGGGATATCGGGACATGGGGAGATGGGGATATGGGGATATGGGGACATGGGGATATGGGGATATGGGGATATGGGGGCATGGGGATATGGGGATATGGGGACATGGGGATATGGAGATATGGGGATATGCGGATATGGAGATATGGGGATATGGGGATATGGGGATATGGGGATATGGGGACATGGGGATATGTGGATTGGGGACATGGGGGATATGGAGATATGGGAATATGGGGAAGTGGGGACATGGGGATATGGGGATATGGGGACATGGGTATATGGGGATTTGGGGATATGGAGACATGGGGATATGGGGATATGGGGATATGGGGATACGGAGATATGGGAATATGGGGATATGGGGACATGGGGTATGCGGACATGGGGACATGGGGATATGGGGACATGGGGATATGGGAATATGGGGATATGGGGAAATGGGGATATGGGGACATGGGGACATGGGGATATAGGGACATTGGAACATGGGGACATTGGGACATGGGGACATGGGGATATGGGGATATGGGGATATGGGTATATGGGGATATGGGGATATTGGGATATCAGGACATGGGGGATATGAGGACATGGGAACATGGGGATATGGGGATATGGGGATATGGGGACGTGGGGACATGGGGATATGGGGACACGGGTAAACGGGGACACGGGGACATGGGTATATGGGGATATGGGGACATGGGGACATGGTGATATGGGGACATGGGGATATGGCGACATGCGGACATGGGGATATGGGGATATGGGGATATGGGGACATGGGGATATGGAGATATGGGGATATGTGGATATGGGGACATGGGGGATATGGAGATATGGGGATATGGGGATGTGGGGACATGGGGATATGGGGATATGGGGACATGGGGATATGGGGATATGGGGATATGGAGACATGGGGATATGGGGATATGGGGATATGGGGATACGGAGATATGGGGATATGGGTATATGGGGACATGGGGATATGGGGACATGGGGACATGGGGATATGGGGACATGGCGATATGGGGATATGGGGAAATGGGTATATGGGGACATGGGGATATAGGGACATGGGAACATGGGGACATCGGGATATGGGGATATGGGGATATGGGGATATGGGGACAAGGGGATATGGGGACATGGGGATATGGGGATATGGGGATATGGGGATATGGGGATATGGGGATATGGGGATATGGGGATATGGGGATATGGGGACATGGGGACATGGGGACATTGGGATATGGGGACATGGGGATATGGGGATATGGGGATATGGGGACATGGGGAGATGGGGATATGGGGATATGGGGACATGGGGATATGGGGATATGGGGATATGGGGGCATGGGGATATGGGGATATGGGGACATGGGGATATGGAGATATGGGGATATGCGGATATGGAGATATGGGGATATGGGGATATGGGGATATGGGGATATGGGGATATGGGGACATGGGGATATGTGGATTGGGGACATGTGGGATATGGAGATATGGGAATATGGGGAAGTGGGGACATGGGGATATGGGGATATGGGGACATGGGTATATGGGGATTTGGGGATATGGAGACATGGGGATATGGGGATATGGGGATATGGGGATACGGAGATATGGGGATATGGGGATATGGGGACATGGGGTATGCGGACATGGGGACATGGGGATATGGGGACATGGGGATATGGGAATATGGGGATATGGGGAAATGGGGATATGGGGACATGGGGACATGGGGATATAGGGACATTGGAACATGGGGACATTGGGACATGGGGACATGGGGATATGGGGATATGGGGACATGGGTATATGGGGATATGGGGATATTGGGATATGGGGACATGGGGGATATGAGGACATGGGAACATGGGGACATGGGGATATGGGGATATGGGGATATGGGGACGTGGGGACATGGGGATATGGGGACACGGGTAAACGGGGACACGGGGACATGGGTATATGGGGATATGGGGACATGGGGATATGGGGATATGGGGACATGGGGATATGGAGATATGGGGATATGTGGATATGGGGACATGGGGGATATGGAGATATGGGGATATGGGGATGTGGGGACATGGGGATATGGGGATATGGGGACATGGGGATATGGGGATATGGGGATATGGAGACATGGGGATATGGGGATATGGGGATATGGGGGCATGGGGATATGAGGATATGGGGACATGGGGATATGGGGATATTGGGACATGGGGATATGGGGATATGGGGACATGGGGATATGGAGATATGGGGACATGGGGATATGGAGATATGGGGATATGTGGATATGGGGACATGGGGGATATGGAGATATGGGGATATGGGGATGTGGGGACATGGGGATATGGGGATATGGGGACATGGGGATATGGGGATATGGGGATATGGAGACATGGGGATATGGGGATATGGGGATATGGGGATACGGAGATATGGGGATATGGGTATATGGGGACATGGGGATATGGGGACATGGGGACATGGGGATATGGGGACATGGAGATATGGGGATATGGGGAAATGGGTATATGGGGACATGGGGATATAGGGACATGGGAACATGGGGACATCGGGATATGGGGATATGGGGATATGGGGATATGGGGACAAGGGGATATGGGGACATGGGGATATGGGGATATGGGGATATGGGGATATGGGGATATGGGGATATGGGGATATGGGGATATGGGGACATGGGGATATGGGGATATGGGGACATGGGGACATGGGGACATTGGGATATGGGGACATGGGGATATGGGGATATGGGGATATGGGGACATGGGGAGATGGGGATATGGGGATATGGGGACATGGGGATATGGGGATATGGGGATATGGGGGCATGGGGATATGGGGATATGGGGACATGGGGATATGGAGATATGGGGATATGCGGATATGGAGATATGGGGATATGGGGATATGGGGATATGGGGATATGGGGACATGGGGACATGGGGATTGGGGACATGGGGGATATGGAGATATGGGAATATGGGGAAGTGGGGACATGGGGATATGGGGATATGGGGACATGGGTATATGGGGATTTGGGGATATGGAGACATGGGGATATGGGGATATGGGGATATGGGGATACGGAGATATGGGGATATGGGGATATGGGGACATGGGGTATGCGGACATGGGGACATGGGGATATGGGGACATGGGGATATGGGAATATGGGGATATGGGGAAATGGGGATATGGGGACATGGGGACATGGGGATATAGGGACATTGGAACATGGGGACATTGGGACATGGGGACATGGGGATATGGGGATATGGGGACATGGGTATATGGGGATATGGGGATATTGGGATATGGGGACATGGGGGATATGAGGACATGGGAACATGGGGACATGGGGATATGGGGATATGGGGATATGGGGACGTGGGGACATGGGGATATGGGGACACGGGTAAACGGGGACACGGGGACATGGGTATATGGGGATATGGGGACATGGGGACATGGTGATATGGGGACATGGGGATATGGCGACATGCGGACATGGGGATATGGGGATATGGGGATATGGGGACATGGGGATATGGGGATATGGCGATATGGGTGATATGGGGATGTGGGGACATGGGGACATCCGGATATGGGGATATGGGGATATGGGGATATGGGGATATGGGGACATGGGGATATGGGGATATGGGGACATGGGGATATGGGGATATGGGGATATCGGGATATGGGGACATGGGGGATATGAGGACATGGGAACATGGGGATATGGGGATATGGGGACATGGGGACATGGGGATATGGGGATATGGGGATATGGGGACATGGGGATATGGGGACATGGAGACATGGAGATATGGGGATATGGGGATATGGGATATGGGGATATGGGGATATGGGGACATGGGGACATGGGGACATGGGGATATGGGGACATGGGGATATGGGGAGATGAGGACATGGGGATATGGGGATATGGGGATATGGGGATATGAGAATATGGGGACATGGGGACATGGGGATATGGGGATATGGGGATATGGGTACATGGGGACATGGGGACATGGGGATATGGGTATATGGGGATATGGGGATATGGGGATATGGGACATGGGGATATGGAGATATGGGGATATGAGGATATGGAGATATGGGGATATGGGGATATGGGGGCATGGTGACATGGGGATATGTGAATATGGGGACATGGGGGATATGGAGATATGGGGATATGGGGATGTGGGGACATGGGGATATGGGGATATGGGTATATGGGGACATGGGGACATGGGGACATGGGGACATGGGGATATGGGGACATGGGGATATGGGGATATGGGGATATGGGGACATGGGGATATGGGGATATGGTGATATGGGGATATGGGGACATGGGGATATGGGGATATGGGGATATGGGGGCATGGGGGCATGGGGATATGGTGACATGGGGATATGGGGATATGGAGATATGGGGATATGGGGATATGGGGATATGGGGATATGGGGATATGGGGACATGGGGATATGGGGACATGGGGACATGGGGATATGGGGACATGGGGATATGGGGATATGGGGAAATGGGGATATGGGGACATGAGGATATGGGGATATAGGGACATTGGAACATGGGGACATGGGGATATGGGGATATGGTGACATGGGGATATGGGGATAAGGGGATATGGGGACATGGGTCATGGGGATATGGGGATATGGGGATATGGGGATATGGGGACACGGGGGCACAGCAACACGGCGATATGGGGACATGAGGATATGGGGGACATGGGGATATGGGGACATGGGGATATGGGGATATGGGGACATGGGGACATGGGGATATGGGTATATGGGGACACGGGGACATGCGGACATGAGGAAATGGGGACATCGGGATATGGGGATATGGGGACATGGGGATATGGGGACATGGGTACATGGGGATATGGGTATATGGGGACATGGGAATATGGGGATATGGGGATATGGGGACATGGTGATATGGGGATATGGGGATATGGGGACACGGGGGCACAGGGACACGGGGACACGGGGACATGGGGACATGGGGATATGGGGATATGGGGACATGGGGACATGGGGATATGGGGACATGGGGATATGGCGACATGTGGATATGGGGATATGGGGATATGTGGATATGGGGACATGGGGATATGGGGATATGGGGGTATGGGGATATGGGGGATATGGTGACATGGGGGATATGGGGACATGGGGATATGGGGATATGGGGACATGGGGACATGGGGACATGGGGATATGAGGATATGGGGACATGGGGATATGGGGATATGGGGATATGGGGATATGGGGACATGGGGATATGGGGATATGGGGGTATGGGGATATGGGAGTTATGGAGATATGGGGATATGGGGATATGGGGACATGGGGACATGGGGACATGGGGACATGGGGACATGTGGACATGGGGATATGGGGACATGGGGATATGGGGGTATGGGGATATGGGGACATGGGGACATGGGGATATGCGCATAAGGGGATATGGGTATATGGGTATATGGGGACATGGGGACATGGGGATATGGGGACACGGGGAGATGGGGATATGGGGATATGGGGACATGGGGATATGGGGATATGGGGATATGGGGGCATGGGGATATGGGGATATGGGGATGTGGGGACATGGGGATATGGGGAAATGGGGATATGGGGATATGGGGACATGGGGATATGGTGATATGGGGATATGCGGATATGGAGATATGGGGATATGGGGATATGAGAATATGGGGACATGGGGATATGTGGATATGGGGACATGGGGGATATGGAGATATTGGGATATGGGGATGTGGGGACATGGGGATATGGGGATATGGGGACATGGGGATATGGGGATATGGAGACATGGGGATATGGGGATATGGGGATATGGGAATACGGAGATATGGGGATATGGGTATATGGGGACATGGGGATATGGTGACATGGGGACATGGGGATATGGGGACATGGCGATATGGGGATATGGGGAAATGGGTATATGGGGACATGGGGACATGGGGATATAGGGACATGGGAACATGGGGACATCGGGATATGGGGATATTGGGATATGGGGATATGGGGACAAGGGGATATGGGGACATGGGGACATGGGGATATGGGGATATGGGGATATGGGGATATGGGGATATGGGGATATGGGGACATGGGGACATGGGGACATGGGGATATGGGGACATGGGGACATGGGGACATGGGGACATTGGGATATGGGGACATGGGGATATTGGGATATGGGGATATGGGGACATGGGGAGATGGGGATATGGGGATATGGGGACATGGGGATATGGGGACATGGGGATATGGGGGCATGGGGATATGGTGATATGGGGATGTGGGGACATGGGGATATGGGGATATGGGGACATGGGGATATGGGGATATGGGGACATGGGGATATGGAGATATGGGGATATGCGGATATGGAGATATGGTGATATGGGGATATGGGGATATGGGGATATGGGGACATGGGCATATGTGGATTGGGGACATGGGGGATATGGAGATATGGGGATATGGGGATGTGGGGACATGGGGATATGGCGATATGGGGACATGGGTATATAGGGATATGGGGATATGGAGACATGGGGATATGGGGATATGGGGATATGGGGATACGGAGATATGGGAGATTTGGGGATATGGGGACATGGGGTATGCGGGCATGGGGACATGGGGATATGGGGACATGGGGATATGGGAATATGGGGATATGGGGAAATGGGGATATGGGGACATGGGGACATGGGGATATAGGGACATTGGAACATGGGGACATTGGGACATGGGGACATGGGGATATGGGGATATGGGGACATGGGGACATGGGGATATGGGTATATGGGGACATGGGAATATGGGGATATGGGGATATGGGGACATGGGGATATGGGGATATGGGGACACGGGGGCACAGGGACACGGGGACACGGGGATATGGGGATATGGGGATATGGGGATATGGGGACATGGGGACATGGGGATATGGGGACATGGGGATATGGCGACATGTGGATATGGGGATATGGGGATATGGGGATATGGGGACATGGGGGATATGGGGACATGGGGATATGGGGATATGGGGACATGGGGACATGGGGACATGGGGATATGGGTATATGGGGACACGGGGACATGCGGACATGAGGAAATGGGGGATATGAGGATATGGGGACATCGGGATATGGGGATATGGAGACATGGGGACATGGGGATATGGGTATATGGGGACATGGGAATATGGGGATATGGGGATATGGGGACATGGTGATATGGGGATATGGGGATATGGGGACACGGGGGCACAGGGACACGGGGACACGGGGACACGGGGACATGGGGATATGGGGATATGGGGAAATGGGGACATGGGGATATGGGGACATGGGGATATGGCGACATGTGGATATGGGGATATGGGGATATGGGGATATGGGGACATGGGGATATGGGGATATGGGGGTATGGGGATATGGGGGATATGGTGACATGGGGGATATGGGGACATGGGGATATGGGGATATGGGGACATGGGGACATGGGGACATGGGGATATGGGGATATGGGGACATGGGGATATGGGTATATGGGGATATGGGGATATGGGGACATGGGGATATGGGGATATGGGAATATGGGGACATGGGGACATGGGGATATGGGGATATGATGATATGGGGATATGGGCATATGGGGACATGGGGACATGGGGATATGGGGATATGGGGACATGGGGGTATGGGGATATGGGGATATGGGGACTTGGGGATATGGGGATGTGGGGATATGGGGATATGGGGACATGGGGATATGGGGATATGGGGATATGGGGATATGGGGATATGGGGATATGAAGACATGGGGACATGGGGATATGGGGATATGGGGGCATGGGGGATATGGGGATATGGGGAAATGGGGACATTGGGATATGGGAATATGGTGATATGGGGACATGGGGATATGGGGATATGGGAATATGGGGACATGGGGACATGGGGATATGGGGATATGATGATATGGGGATATGGGCATATGGGGACATGGGGACATGGGGATATGGGGATATGGGGACATGGGGGTATGGGGATATGGGGATATGGGGACTTGGGGATATGGGGATGTGGGGATGTGGGGATATGGGGATATGGGGACATGGGGATATGGGATATGGGGATATGGGGATATGGGGATATGGGGATATGAAGACATGGGGACATGGGGATATGGGGATATGGGGATATGGGGGCATGGGGGATATGGGGATATGGGGACATGGGGACATGGGGATATGGGGATATGGGGACATGGGGATATGGGGATATGGGGATATGGGGACATGGGGACATGGGGAAATGGGGACATCTGGATATGGGGACATGGGGATATGGGGATATGGGGACATGCGGATATGGGGATATGGGGATATGTGGATATTGGGGCATGGGGATATGGGGATTTGTGGATGTGGGGACATGGGGACATGGGGATATGGGGTCATGGGGATATGGGGATATGGGGACATGGGGATATGGAGATATGCGAAGATGGGGATATGCGGATATGGAGATATGGGGATATGGGGATATGGGGACATGGGGATATGTGGATATGGGGACATGGGGGATATGGAGATATGGGGATATGTGGATGTGGGGACATGGGGATATGAGGTTTTGGAGACATGGGGATATGGGGATATGGGGCTATGGGGATATGGGGATATGTTGATATGGGGATATGGGGATATGGGGATATGGGGACATGGGGATATGGGGACATGGGGACATGGGGATATGGGGACATGGGGATATGCGGATATGGAAATATGGGGATATGGGGATTTGGGGATATGGCGATATGGGGATATGGGGACATGGGGATATGGTGATATGCGCATATGTGGACATGGGGACATGGGGATATGGGGATATGGGGACATGGAGATATGGGGATATGGGGATATGGGGATATGGGGACATGGGGATATGGGGATATGGGGGATATGGAGATATGGGGACATGGGGATATGGGGACATGGCGTTTTGGGGATATGGGGATATGGGGACATGGGGACATGGGGATATGTGGATATGGGGATATGGGGATACGGGGACATGGGGATATGGGGATATGGGGATATGGGGATATGTGGATATGGGGATATGCGGACATGGGGATATGGGGATATGGGGATATGGGGATATGGCGATATGGGGATATGGGGACATGGGGATATGCGGATATGCGGATATGGGAACATGGGGACATGGGGATAAGGGGATATGGGGACATGGAGATATGGGGATATGGGGATATGGGGATATGGGGACATGGGGATATGGGGGATATGGGGATATGGGGACATGGGGACATGGGGGATATGGGGATATGGGGACATGGGGACATGGGGATATGGGGACATGGGGACATGGGGATATGGGGATATGGGGATATGGGGATATGGGGACATGGGGACATGGGGATATGGGGATATGGGGATATGGGGACATGGGGATATGGGGATATGGGGATATGGGGAGATGGGGACATGGGGATATGGGGATATGGGGACATGGGGATATGGGGATATGGGGATATGGGGATATGGGGACATGGGGATATGGGGATATGGGGATATGGGGACATTGGGATATGGGAATATGGTGATATGGGGATATGGGGATATGGGGACATGGGGATATGGGGATATGGGGATATGGGGACATGGGGACATGGGGATATGGGGACATGGGGATATGGGGATATGGGGATATGGGGACATGGGGATATTGGGATATGGGGATATGGGGATATGGGGACATGGGGATATGGGGAAATGGGGATATGGGGATTTGAGGATGTGGGGACATGGGGATATGGGGATATGGGGATATGGGGGCATGGGGATATGGGGATTGGGGATGTGGGGACATGGGGATATGGAGACATGGGGTCACGGGGATATGGGGATATGGGGACATGGGGATATGGAGATATGCGGATATGGGGATATGCGGATATGGAGGTATGTGGATATGGGGATATGGGGATATGGGGATATGGGAACATGGGGATATGTGGATATGGGGACATGGGGGATATGGAGATATGGGGATATGGGGATGTGGGGACATGGGGATATGGGGATATGGAGACATGGGTATATGGGGATATGGGGATATGGGGATATGGAGATATGGGGAAATGGGGATATCGGAATATGGGGACATGGGGATATGGCGACATGGGGATATGGGGATATACGGGACATGGGGATATGGGGATATGGGGACACGTGGGCACAGGGACACGGGGACACGGGGACACGGGGACATGGGGATATGGGGATATAGGGACATGGGGATATGGGGACATGGGGATATGGGGATATAGGGACATGGGAGCATTGGGACAATGGGATATGGGGATATCGGGATATGGGGATATGGGGACATAGGGATATGGGGACAAGGGGATATGGGGACATGGGGACATGGGGATATGGGGATATAGGGATATGGTGATATGGGGATATGGGGACATGGGGACACGGGGGCACAGGGACACGGGGACACGGGGACACGAGGATATGGGGGATATGGGGACATGGGGACATGGGGATATGGGGATATGGGGATATGGGGATATGGGGACATGGGGACATGGGGACATGGGGACATGGGGATATGGGGATATGGGGATATGGGGATATTGGGAGATGGGGATATGGGGATATGAGGATATGGGGATATGGGGACATGGGGACATGGGGAGATGGGGATATAGGGATATGGGGATATGGGGATATGGGGATATCGGGATATGGGGACATGGGGCATATGGGGACATGGGAACATGGGGATAATGGGATATGGGGAAATGGGGATATCGGGATATGGGGACATGGGGGATATGGGGACATGGGAACATGGGGATATGGGGATATGGGGATATGGGGACATGGGGACATGGGGATATGGGGATATGGGGATATTGGGATATGGGGATATGGGGATATTGGGATATGGGGATATGGGGATATGGGGATATGGGGACATGGGGACATGGTGACATGGGGATATGGGGATATGGGGATATTGGGATATGGTGATATGGGGATATGGGGGATATGGGGATATGGGGATATGGGAATATGGGGATATGGGGATATGGGGATATGGGAACATGGGGATATGGGGATATGGGGATATGGGGATACGGGGACATGGGGATATGGGGATATGTGGATATGGGGATATGCGGACATGGGGATATGGGGATATGGGGATATGGGTATATGGCGATATGGGGATATGGGGACATGGGGATATGGGGATATGGGGATATAGGGACATGGGGACATGGGGATATGGGGATATGGGGACATGGAGATATGGGGACATGGGTATCTGGGAATATGGTGATATGGGGATATGTGGATATGGGGACATGGGGACATGGGGATATGGGGATATGGGGACATGGGGACATGGGGATATGGGGATATGATGATATGGGGATATGGGTATATGCGGACATGGGGACATGGTGATATGGGGATATGGGGACATGGGGATATGGGGATATGGGGATATGGGGACATGTGGATATGGGGATATGGGGATATGGGGATATGGGGACATGGGGATATGGGGATATGGGGTTATGGGGATATGGGGATATGTGGACATGGAGATATGGGGACATGGGGATATGGGGATATGGGGATATGGGGATATGGGGACATGGGGATATGGGGATATGGGGATATGGGTATATGGGGACATGGGGATATGGGAATATGGTGATATGGGGATATGGGGACATGGGGACATGGGGATTTGGGTATATAGGGACATGGGTATATGGGGATATGGGGATATGGGGATATGGGGATACGGGGACATGGGGACATGGGGACATAGGGACATGGGGATTTGTTTATATGGGGATATGGGGACATGGCGATATGGGGATATTGGGATATGGTGACATGGCGATATGGGGATATGGGGATATGGGGATATGGGGGATATGGGGATATGGGGATATGGGAATATGGGGATATGGGGATATGGGGACATGGGGATATGGGGATATGGTGATATGGGGATACGGGGACATGGGGATATGGGGATATGGGTATATGGGGATATGTGGATATTGGGATATGCGGACATGTGGATATGGGGATATGGGGATATGGGTATATGGCGATATGGGGATATGGGGACATGGGAATATGGGGACATGGGGATATGGGGACATGGGGACATGGGGACTTGGGTATATGGGGACATGGGGATATGGGCATATGCTGATATGGGGATTTGGGGACATGGGGATATGGGGATATGAGGACATGGGGATATGGGGACATGGGGACATGGGGATTTGGGTATATGGCGACATGGGTATATGGGGACATGGGGATATGGGGATATGGGGATATGGGGATATGGGGATATCGGGATATGGGGACATGGGGGATATGGGGACATGGGAACAAGGGGATATGGGGATAAGGGGATATGGGGACATGGGGACATGGGGTTATGGGGACATGGGGATATGGGGATATGCGGATATAGGGACATGGGGATAAGGGGATATGGGGATATGTGGACATGGGGATATGGGGACATGGGGATATGGGGATATGGGGACATGGGGATATGAGGATATTGGGTTATGGAGATATGGGGATATGGGGACATGAAGACATGGGGATATGGGGATATGGGGATATGGGGGACATGGGGATATGGGGACATGGGGATATGGGGAAATGGGGATATGGGGATATGGGGATATGGGTATATGGGGACATGGGGATATTGGAATATGGTGATATGGGGATATGGGGACATGGGGATATGGGGATATGGGGATATGGGTATATGGGGACATGGGGAAATTGGAATATGGTGATATGGGGATATGGGGACATGGGGACATGGGGATTTGGGTATATAGGGACATGGGTATATGGGGATATGGGGATATGGGGATATGGGGATATGGGGACATGGGGACATGGGGAGAAAGGGACATGGGGATTTGGTTATATGGGGCTATGGGGACATGGCGATATGGGGATATGGGGATATGGGGACATGGGGATATGGGGATATGGGGATATGGGGATATGGGGATATGGGGGATATGGGGATATGGGGATATGGGGAATATGGGGATATGGGGATATGGGGACATGGGGATATGGGGATATGGGGATATGGGGATACGGGGACAAGGGGATATGGCGATATGGGGATATGGGGATATGTGGATATGGGGATATGCGGACATGTTGATATGGGGATATGGGGATATGAGTATATGGGGATATGGGGACATGGGGATATGGGGATATGCGGATATAGGGACATGAGGACATGGGGATATGGGGATATGGGGACATGGAGATATGGGGACATGGGGATATGGGAATATGGTGATATGGGGATATGTGGATATGGGGACATGGGGATATGGGGATATGGGGATATGGGGACATGATGACATGGGGATATGGGGATATGCTGATATGGGGATATGGGGATATGCGGACATGGGGACATGGGGATATGGGGATATGGGGACATGGGGATATGGGGATATGGGGATATGGGGACATGGCGATATGGGGATATGGGGATATGGGGATATGGGGACATGGGGATATGGGGATATGGGGTTATGGGGATATGGGGATATGGGGATATGAAGACATGGGGACATGGGGATATGGGGATATGGGGATATGGGGGACATGGGGGATATGGGGATATGGGGACATGTGGACTTGGGGACATGGGGATATGGGGATATGGGGACATGGGGATATGGGGATATGGGGATATGGGGACATGGGGACATGGGGACATGGGGACATCGGGATATGGGGACATGGGGATATGGGGATATGGGGACATGGGGATATGGGGATATGGGGATATGTGGATATGGTGGCATTGGGATATGGGAATTTGTGGATGTGGGGACATGGGGACATGGGGATATGGGGTCATGGGGATATGGGGATCTGGGGACATGGGGATATGGAGATATGCGGAGATGGGTATATGCGGATATGGAGATATGGGGATATGGGGATATGGGTATATGGGGATATGGGGACATGGGGATATGTGGATATGGGGACATGGGGGATATGGAGATATGGGGATATGTGGATGTGGGGACATGGGGATATGGGGTTTTGGAGACATGGGGATATGGGGATATGGGGATATGGGGATATGGGAATATGTTGATATGGGGATATGGGGATATGGGGATATGGAGACATTGGGATATGGGGACATGGGGACATGGGGATATGGGGACATGGGGATATGCGGACATGGAAATATGGGGATATGGGGATATGGGGATATGGGGATATGGGGATATGAAGACCTTGGGATATGGGGATATGGGGATATGTGGGACATGGGGATATGGGGACATGGGGATATGGGGACATGTAGATATGGGGATATGGGGATATGGGGATATGGGGACATGGGGATATGGGGATATGGGGGATATGGAGATATGGGGACATGGGGATATGGGGACATGGCGTTTTGGGGATATGGGGATATGGGGATATGGGGATATGGGGATATCGGGATATGGGGACATGGGGGATATGGGGACATGGGAACAAGGGGATATGGGGATATGGGGATATGGGGACATGGGGACATGGGGATATGGGGACATGGGGATATGGGGATATGCGGATATAGGGACATGGGGATAAGGGGATATGGGGATATGTGGACATGGGGATATGGGGACATGGGGATATGGGGATATGGGGACATGGGGATATGGGGATATTGGGTTATGGGGATATGGGGATATGGGGACATGAAGACATGGGGATATGGGGATATGGGGATATGGGGGACATGGGGATATGGGGACATGGGGATATGGGGAAATGGGGATATGGGGATATGGGGATATGGGTATATGGGGACATGGGGATATTGGAATATGGTGATATGGGGATATGGGGACATGGGGATATGGGGATATGGGGATATGGGTATATGGGGACATGGGGAAATTGGAATATGGTGATATGGGGATATGGGGACATGGGGACATGGGGATTTGGGTATATAGGGACATGGGTATATGGGGATATGGGGATATGGGGATATGGGGACATGGGGACATGGGGAGAAAGGGACATGGGGATTTGGTTATATGGGGCTATGGGGACATGGCGATATGGGGATATGGGGATATGGGGACATGGGGATATGGGGATATGGGGATATGGGGATATGGGGATATGGGGGATATGGGGATATGGGGATATGGGGAATATGGGGATATGGGATATGGGGACATGGGGATATGGGGATATGGGGATATGGGGATACGGGGACAAGGGGATATGGCGATATGGGGATATGGGGATATGTGGATATGGGGATATGCGGACATGTTGATATGGGGATATGGGGATATGAGTATATGGGGATATGGGGACATGGGGATATGGGGATATGCGGATATAGGGACATGAGGACATGGGGATATGGGGATATGGGGACATGGAGATATGGGGACATGGGGATATGGGAATATGGTGATATGGGGATATGTGGATATGGGGACATGGGGATATGGGGATATGGGGATATGGGGACATGATGACATGGGGATATGGGGATATGCTGATCTGGGGATATGGGGATATGCGGACATGGGGACATGGGGATATGGGGATATGGGGACATGGGGATATGGGGATATGGGGATATGGGGACATGGCGATATGGGGATATGGGGATATGGGGATATGGGGACATGGGGATATGGGGATATGGGGTTATGGGGATATGGGGATATGAAGACATGGGGACATGGGGATATGGGGATATGGGGATATGGGGGACATGGGGGATATGGGGATATGGGGACATGTGGACTTGGGGACATGGGGATATGGGGATATGGGGACATGGGGATATGGGGATATGGGGATATGGGGACATGGGGACATGGGGACATGGGGACATCGGGATATGGGGACATGGGGATATGGGGATATGGGGACATGGGGATATGGGGATATGGGGATATGTGGATATGGTGGCATTGGGATATGGGAATTTGTGGATGTGGGGACATGGGGACATGGGGATATGGGGTCATGGGGATATGGGGATCTGGGGACATGGGGATATGGAGATATGCGGAGATGGGGATATGCGGATATGGAGATATGGGGATATGGGGATATGGGTATATGGGGATATGGGGACATGGGGATATGTGGATATGGGGACATGGGGGATATGGAGATATGGGGATATGTGGATGTGGGGACATGGGGATATGGGGTTTTGGAGACATGGGGATATGGGGATATGGGGATATGGGGATATGGGGATATGTTGATATGGATATATGGGGATATGGGGATATGGGGACATTGGGATATGGGGACATGGGGACATGGGGATATGGGGACATGGGGATATGCGGACATGGAAATATGGGGATATGGGGATATGGGGATATGGGGATATGGGGATATGAAGACATGGGGATATGGGGATATGGGGATATGTGGGACATGGGGATATGGGGACATGGGGATATGGGGACATGTAGATATGGGGATATGGGGATATGGGGATATGGGGACATGGGGATATGGGGATATGGGGGACATGGAGATATGGGGACATGGGGATATGGGGACATGGCGTTTTGGGGATATGGGGATATGGGGACATGGGGACATGGGGATATGTGGATATGGGGATATGGGGATATGGGGATATGGGGATATCGGGATATGGGGACATGGGGGATATGGGGACATGGGAAACAACGGATATGGGGATATGGGGATATGGGGACATGGGGACATGGGGATATGGGGACATGGGGATATGGGGATATGCGGATATAGGGACATGGGGATAAGGGGATATGGGGATATGTGGACATGGGGATATGGGGACATGGGGATATGGGGATATGGGGACATGGGGATATGGGGATATTGGGTTATGGGGATATGGGGATATGGGGACATGAAGACATGGGGATATGGGGATATGGGGATATGGGGGACATGGGGATATGGGGACATGGGGATATGGGGAAATGGGGATATGGGGATATGGGGATATGGGTATATGGGTATATGGGGACATGGGGATATTGGAATATGGTGATATGGGGATATGGGGACATGGGGATATGGGGATATGGGGATATGGGTATATGGGGACATGGGGAAATTGGAATATGGTGATATGGGGATATGGGGACATGGGGACATGGGGATTTGGGTATATAGGGACATGGGTATATGGGGATATGGGGATATGGGGATATGGGGATATGGGGACATGGGGACATGGGGAGAAAGGGACATGGGGATTTGGTTATATGGGGCTATGGGGACATGGCGATATGGGGATATGGGGATATGGGGACATGGGGATATGGGGATATGGGGATATGGGGATATGGGGATATGGGGGATATGGGGATATGGGGATATGGGGAATATGGGGATATGGGGATATGGGGACATGGGGATATGGGGATATGGGGATATGGGGATACGGGGACAAGGGGATATGGCGATATGGGGATATGGGGATATGTGGATATGGGGATATGCGGACATGTTGATATGGGTATATGGGGATATGAGTATATGGGGATATGGGGACATGGGGATATGGGGATATGCGGATATAGGGACATGAGGACATGGGGATATGGGGATATGGGGACATGGAGATATGGGGACATGGGGATATGGGAATATGGTGATATGGGGATATGTGGATATGGGGACATGGGGATATGGGGATATGGGGATATGGGGACATGATGACATGGGGATATGGGGATATGCTGATATGGGGATATGGGGATATGCGGACATGGGGACATGGGGATATGGGGATATGGGGACATGGGGATATGGGGATATGGGGATATGGGGACATGGCGATATGGGGATATGGGGATATGGGGATATGGGGACATGGGGATATGGGGATATGGGGTTATGGGGATATGGGGATATGGGGATATGAAGACATGGGGACATGGGGATATGGGGATATGGGGATATGGGGGACATGGGGGATATGGGGATATGGGGACATGTGGACTTGGGGACATGGGGATATGGGGATATGGGGACATGGGGATATGGGGATATGGGGATATGGGGACATGGGGACATGGGGACATGGGGACATCGGGATATGGGGACATGGGGATATGGGGATATGGGGACATGGGGATATGGGGATATGGGGATATGTGGATATGGTGGCATTGGGATATGGGAATTTGTGGATGTGGGGACATTTGGACATGGGGATATGGGGTCATGGGGATATGGGGATCTGGGGACATGGGGATATGGGGATATGGGGACATGGAGATATGGGGACATGGGGATATGGGAATATGGTGATATGGGGATATGTGGATATGGGGACATGGGGATATGGGGATATGGGGATATGGGGACATGATGACATGGGGATATGGGGATATGCTGATATGGGGATATGGGGATATGCGGACATGGGGACATGGGGATATGGGGATATGGGGACATGGGGATATGGGGATATGGGGATATGGGGACATGGCGATATGGGGATATGGGGATATGGGGATATGGGGACATGGGGATATGGGGATATGGGGTTATGGGGATATGGGGATATGGGGATATGAAGACATGGGGACATGGGGATATGGGGATATGGGGATATGGGGGACATGGGGGATATGGGGATATGGGGACATGTGGACTTGGGGACATGGGGATATGGGGATATGGGGACATGGGGATATGGGGATATGGGGATATGGGGACATGGGGACATGGGGACATGGGGACATCGGGATATGGGGACATGGGGATATGGGGATATGGGGACATGGGGATATGGGGATATGGGGATATGTGGATATGGTGGCATTGGGATATGGGAATTTGTGGATGTGGGGACATGGGGACATGGGGATATGGGGTCATGGGGATATGGGGATCTGGGGACATGGGGATATGGAGATATGCGGAGATGGGGATATGCGGATATGGAGATATGGGGATATGGGGATATGGGTATATGGGGATATGGTGACATGGGGATATGTGGATATGGGGACATGGGGGATATGGAGATATGGGGATATGTGGATGTGGGGACATGGGGATATGGGGTTTTGGAGACATGGGGATATGGGGATATGGGGATATGGGGATATGGGGATATGTTGATATGGGGATATGGGGATATGGGGATATGGGGACATTGGGATATGGGGACATGGGGACATGGGGATATGGGGACATGGGGATATGCGGACATGGAAATATGGGGATATGGGGATATGGGGATATGGGGATATGGGGATATGAAGACATGGGGATATGGGGATATGGGGATATGTGGGACATGGGGATATGGGGACATGGGGATATGGGGACATGTAGATATGGGGATATGGGGATATGGGGATATGGGGACATGGGGATATGGGGATATGGGGGATATGGAGATATGGGGACATGGGGATATGGGGACATGGCGTTTTGGGGATATGGGGATATGGGGACATGGGGACATGGGGATATGTGGATATGGGGATATGGGGATACGGGGACATGGGGATATGGGGATATGGGGATATGGGGATATGTGGATATGGGGATATGCGGACATGGGGATATGGGGATATGGGGATATGGGGATTTGGCGATATGGGGATATGGGGACATGGGGATATGGGGACATGCGGATATGGGGACATGGGGACATGGGGATATGGGGATATGGGGACATGGAGATATGGGGATAAGGGGATATGGGGATATGGGGACATGGGGATATGGGGATATGGCGGATATGGGGATATGGGGACATGGGGACATGGGGGATATGGGGATATGGGGACATGGGGACATGGGGATATGGGGATATGGGGACATGGGGACATGGGGATATTGGGATATGGGGATATGGGGATATGGGGACATGGGGACATGGGGATATGGGGATATGGGGATATGGGGATATGGGGACATGGGGACGTGGGGATATGGGGATATGGGAACATGGGGATATGGGGATATGGGGATATGGGGATACGGGGACATGGGGATATGGGGATATGTGGATATGGGGATATGCGGACATGGGGATATGGGGATATGGGGATATGGGTATATGGCGATATGGGGATATGGGGACATGGGGATATGGGGATATGGGGATATAGGGACATGGGGACATGGGGATATGGGGATATGGGGACATGGAGATATGGGGACATGGGTATCTGGGAATATGGTGATATGGGGATATGTGGATATGGGGACATGGGGATATGGGGATATGGGGATATGGGGACATGGGGACATGGGGATATGGGGATATGATGATATGGGGATATGGGTATATGCGGACATGGGGACATGGTGATATGGGGATATGGGTACATGGGGATATGGGGATATGGGGATATGGGGACATGTGGATATGGGGATATGGGGATATGGGGATATGGGGACATGGGGATATGGGGATATGGGGTTATGGGGATATGGGGATATGGGGACATGGAGATATGGGGACATGGGGATATGGGGATATGGGGATATGGGGATATGGGGACATGGGGATATGGGGATATGGGGATATGGGTATATGGGGACATGGGGATATGGGAATATGGTGATATGGGGATATGGGGACATGGGGACATGGGGATTTGGGTATATAGGGACATGGGTATATGGGGATATGGGGATATGGGGATATGGGGATACGGGGACATGGGGACATGGGGACATAGGGACATGGGGATTTGTTTATATGGGGATATGGGGACATGGCGATATGGGGATATTGGGATATGGTGACATGGGGATATGGGGATATGGGGATATGGGGATATGGGGGATATGGGGATATGGGGATATGGGAATATGGGGATATGGGGATATGGGGACATGGGGATATGGGGATATGGTGATATGGGGATACGGGCACATGGGGATATGGGGATATGGGTATATGGGGATATGTGGATATGGGGATATGCGGACATGTGGATATGGGGATATGGGGATATGGGTATATGGCGATATGCGGATATGGGGACATGGGAATATGGGGACATGGGGATATGGGGACATGGGGACATGGGGACTTGGGTATATGGGGACATGGGGATATGGGCATATGCTGATATGGGGATTTGGGGACATGGGGATATGGGGATATGAGGACATGGGGATATGGGGACATGGGGACATGGGGATTTGGGTATATGGCGACATGGGTACATGGGGACATGGGGATATGGGGATATGGGGATATGGGGATATGGGGATATCGGGATATGGGGACATGGGGGATATGGGGACATGGGAACAAGGGGATATGGGGATATGGGGATATGGGGACATGGGAACAAGGGGATATGGGGATATGGGGATATGGGGACATGGGGACATGGGGATATGGGGACATGGGGATATGGGGATATGCGGATATAGGGACATGGGGATAAGGGGATATGGGGATATGTGGACATGGGGATATGGGGACATGGGGATATGGGGATATGGGGACATGGGGATATGGGGATATTGGGTTATGGGGATATGGGGATATGGGGACATGAAGACATGGGGATATGGGGATATGGGGATATGGGGGAAATGGGGATATGGGGACATGGGGATATGGGGAAATGGGGATATGGGGATATGGGGATATGTGTATATGGGGACATGGGGATATTGGAATATGGTGATATGGGGATATGGGGACATGGGGATATGGGGATATGGGGATATGGGTATATGGGGACATGGGGAAATTGGAATATGGTGATATGGGGATATGGGGACATGGGGACATGGGGATTTGGGTATATAGGGACATGGGTATATGGGGATATGGGGATATGGGGATATGGGGATATGGGGACATGGGGACATGGGGAGAAAGGGACATGGGGATTTGGTTATATGGGGCTATGGGGACATGGCGATATGGGGATATGGGGATATGGGGACATGGGGATATGGGGATATGGTGATATGGGGATATGGGGATATGGGGGATATGGGGATATGGGGATATGGGGAATATGGGGATATGGGGATATGGGGACATGGGGATATGGGGATATGGGGATATGGGGATACGGGGACAAGGGGATATGGCGATATGGGGATATGGGGATATGTGGATATGGGGATATGCGGACATGTTGATATGGGGATATGGGGATATGAGTATATGGGGATATGGGGACATGGGGATATGGGGATATGCGGATATAGGGACATGAGGACATGGGGATATGGGGATATGGGGACATGGAGATATGGGGACATGGGGATATGGGAATATGGTGATATGGGGATATGTGGATATGGGGACATGGGGATATGGGGATATGGGGATATGGGGACATGATGACATGGGGATATGGGGATATGATGATATGGGGATATGGGGATATGCGGACATGGGGACATGGGGATATGGGGATATGGGGACATGGGGATATGTGGATATGGGGATATGGGGACATGGCGATATGGGGATATGGGGATATGGGGATATGGGGATATGGGGACATGGGGACATGGGGATATGGGGATATGGGGTTATGGGGATATGGGGATATGGGGATATGAAGACATGGGGACATGGGGATATGGGGATATGGGGATATGGGGGACATGGGGGATATGGGGATATGGGGACATGTGGACTTGGGGACATGGGGATATGGGGATATGGGGACATGGGGATATGGGGATATGGGGATATGGGGACATGGGGACATGGGGACATGGGGACATCGGGATATGGGGACATGGGGATATGGGGATATGGGGACATGGGGATATGGGGATATGGGGATATGTGGATATGGTGGCATTGGGATATGGGAATTTGTGGATGTGGGGACATGGGGACATGGGGATATGGGGTCATGGGGATATGGGGATATGGGGACATGGGGATATGGAGATATGCGGAGATGGGGATATGCGGATATGGAGATATGGGGATATGGGGATATGGGGATATGGGGATATGGGGACATGGGGATATGTGCATATGGGGACATGGGGGATATGGAGATATGGGGATATGTGGATGTGGGGACATGGGGATATGGGGTTTTGGAGACATGGGGATATGGGGATATGGGGATATGGGGATATGGGGATCTGTTGATATGGGGATATGGGGATATGGGGATATGGGGACATTGGGATATGGGGACATGGGGACATGGGGATATGGGGACATGGGGATATGCGGACATGGAAATATGGGGATATGGGGATATGGGGATATGGGGATATGGGGATATGAAGACATGGGGATATGGGGATATGGGGATATGTGGGACATGGGGATATGGGGACATGGGAATATGGGGACATGTAGATATGGGGATATGGGGATATGGGGATATGGGGACATGGGGATATGGGGATATGGGGGATATGGAGATATGGGGACATGGGGATATGGGGACATGGCGTTTTGGGGATATGGGGATAAGTGGACATGGGGACATGGGGATATGTGGATATGGGGATATGGGGATACGGGGACATGGGGATATGGGGATATGGGGATATGGGGATATGTGGATATGGGGATATGCGGACATGGGGATATGGGGATATGGGGATATGGGGATATGGCGATATGGGGATATGGGGACATGGGGATATGGGGACATGCGGATATGGGGACATGGGGACATGGGGATATGGGGATATGGGGACATGGAGATATGGGGATAAGGGGATATGGGGATATGGGGACATGGGGATATGGGGATATGGGGGATATGGGGATATGGGGACATGGGTACATGGGGATATGGGGATATGGGGACATGGGGATATTGGGATATGGGGATATGGGGATATGGGGACATGGGGATATGGGGAAATGGGGATATGGAGATATGGGGATAAGGGGATATGGGGATATGGGGACATGGGGATATGGGGATATGGGGGATATGGGGATATGGGGACATGGGTACATGGGGATATGGGGATATGGGGACATGGGGATATTGGGATATGGGGATATGGGGATATGGGGACATGGGGATATGGGGAAATGGGGATATGGGGATTTGAGGATGTGGGGACATGGGGACGTGGGGATATGGGGATATGGGGACATGGGGATATGGGGATATGGGGATATGGGGATATGGGGAATATGAGGATATGGGGATATGGGGACATGGGGATATGGGGATATGGGGATATGGGGATACGGGGACAAGGGGATATGGCGATATGGAGATATGGGGATATGTGGATATGGGGATATGCGGACATGTTGATATGGGGATATGGGGATATGGGGTTATGGGGATATGAGGACATGGGGATATGGGGATATGTGGATATAGGGACATGAGGACATGGGGATATGGGGATATGGGGACATGGAGATATGGGGACATGGGGATATGGGAATATGGTGATATGGGGATATGTGGATATGGGGACATGGGGATATGGGGATATGGGGATATGGGGACATGATGACATGGGGATATGGGGATATGATGATATGGGGATATGGGGATATGCGGACATGGGGACATGGCGATATGGGGATATGGGGACATGGGGATATGGGGATATGGGGATATGGGGACATGGGGATATGGGGATATGGGGACATGGGGATATGGGGATATGGGGATATGTGGATATGGGGGCATGGGGATATGGGAATTTGTGGATGTGGGGACATGGGGACATGGGGATATGGGGTCATGGGGATATGGGGATATGGGGACATGGGGATATGGAGATATGCGGAGATGGGGATATGCGGATATGGAGATATGGGGATATGGGGATATGGGGATATGGGGATATGGGGACATGGGGATATGTGGATATGGGGACATGGGGGATATGGAGATATGGGGATATGTGGATGTGGGGACATGGGGATATGGGGTTTTGGAGACATGGGGATATGGGGATATGGGGATATGGGGATATGTTGATATGGGGATATGGGGATATGGGGATATGGGGACATGGGGATATGGGGACATGGGGACATGGGGATATGGGGACATGGGGATATGCGGACATGGAAATATGGGGATATGGGGATATGAAGACATGGGGATATGGGGATATGGGGATATGGGGGACATGGGGATATGGGGACATGGGGATATGGGGACATGGAGATATGGGGATATGGGGATATGGGGATATGGGGACATGGGGATATGGGGATATGGGGGATATGGAGATATGGGGACATGGGGATATGGGGACATGGCGTTTTGGGGATATGGGGATATGGGGACATGGGGACATGGGGATATGTGGATATGGGGATATGGGGATACGGGGACATGGGGATATGGGGATATGGGGATATGGGGATATGTGGATATGGAGATATGCGGACATGGGGATATGGGGATATGGGGATTTGGGGATATGGCGATATGGGGATATGGGGACATGGGGATATGGGGATATGCGGATATGGGGACATGGGGACATGGGGATATGGGGATATGGGGACATGGAGATATGGTGATATGGGGATATGGGGATATGGGGGATATGGGGATATGGGGACATGGGGACATGGGGGATATGGGGATATGGGGACATGGGGACATGGGGATATGGGGATATGGGGACATGGGGACATGGGGATATGGGGATATGGGGATATGGGGATATGGGGACATGGGGATATGGGGATATGGGGATATGGGGATATGGGGATATGGGGACATGGGGATATGGGGATATGGGGATATGGGGACATGGGGACATGGGGATATGGGGATATGGGGACATGGGGATATGGGGATATGGGGATATGGGGATATGGGGACATGGGGATATGGGGATATGGGGATATGGGGACATTGGGATATGGGAATATGGTGATATGGCGATATGGGGATATGGGGACATGGGGATATGGGGATATGGGGATATGGGGACATGGGGACATGGGGACATGGGGATATGGGGACATGGGGATATGGAGATATGCGGATATGGGGATATGCGGATATGGAGGTATGTGGATATGGGGATATGGGGATATGGGGATATGGGAACATGGGGATATGTGGATATGGGGACATGGGGGATATGGAGATATGGGGATATGGGGATGTGGGGACATGGGGATATGGAGATATGGAGACATGGGTATATGGGGATATGGGGATATGGAGATATGGGGATATGGGGATATGGGAATATGGGGACATGGGGATATGGCGACATGGGGACATGGGGATATAGGGGACATGGGGATATGGGGATATGGGGACACGGGGGCACAGGGACACGGGGACACGGGGACACGGGGATATGGGGATATAGGGACATGGGGATATGTGGACATGGGGATATGGGGATATAGGGACATGGGAACATGGGGTCATGGGGATATGGGGATATCGGGATATGGGGATATGGGGACATACGGATATGTGGACAAGGGGATATGGGGACACGGGGACATGGGGATATCTTGATATAGGGATATGGTGATATGGGGATATGGGGATATGGGGACACGGGGGCACAGGGACACGGGAACACGGGGACACGAGGATATGGGGGATATGGGGACATGGGGACATGGGGATATGGGGATATGGGGATATGGGGACATGGGGATATGGGGATATGGGGACATGGGGATATGGGGATATGGGGACATGTGGACATGGGGATATGGGGATATCGGGATATGGGGAGATGGGGATATGGGGACATGGGGCATATGGGGACATGGGAATATGGGGATATGGGGATATGGGGATATGGGGATATGGGGACATGGGGATATGTGGATATGGGGACATGGGGGATATGGAGATATGGGGATATGTGGATGTGGGGACATGGGGATATGGGGTTTTGGAGACATGGGGATATGGGGATATGGGGATATGGGGATATGTTGATATGGGGATATGGGGATATGGGGATATGGGGACATGGGGATATGGGGACATGGGGACATGGGGATATGGGGACATGGGGATATGCGGACATGGAAATATGGGGATATGGGGATATGAAGACATGGGGATATGGGGATATGGGGATATGGGGGACATGGGGATATGGGGATATGGGGATATGGGGATATGGGGACATGGGGATATGGGGATATGGTGGATATGGAGATATGGGGACATGGGGATATGGGGACATGGCGTTTTGGGGATATGGGGATATGGGGACATGGGGACATGGGGATATGTGGATATGGGGATATGGGGATACGGGGACATGGGGATATGGGGATATGGGGATATGGGGATATGTGGATATGGGGATATGCGGACATGGGGATATGGGGATATGGGGATATGGGGATATGGCGATATGGGGATATGGGGACATGGGGATATGGGGATATGCGGATATGGGGACATGGGGACATGGGGATATGGGGATATGGGGACATGGAGATATGGTGATATGGGGATATGGGGACATGGGGATATGGGGATATGGGGGATATGGGGATATGGGGACATGGGGACATGGGGGATATGGGGATATGGGGACATGGGGACATGGGGATATGGGGATATGGGGACATGGGGACATGGGGATATGGGGATATGGGGATATGGGGATATGGGGACATGGGGATATGGGGATATGGGGATATGGGGATATGGGGATATGGGGACATGGGGATATGGGGATATGGGGATATAGGGACATGGGGACATGGGGATATGGGGATATGGGGACATGGGGATATGGGGATATGGGGATATGGGGATATGGGGACATGGGGATATGGGGATATGGGGATATGGGGACATTGGGATATGGGAATATGGTGATATGGGGATATGGGGATATGGGGACATGGGGATATGGGGATATGGGGATATGGGGACATGGGGACATGGGGACATGGGGATATGGGGACATGGGGATATGGAGATATGCGGATATGGGGATATGCGGATATGGAGGTATGTGGATATGGGGATATGGGGATATGGGGATATGGGAACATGGGGATATGTGGATATGGGGACATGGGGGATATGGAGATATGGGGATATGGGGATGTGGGGACATGGGGATATGGCGATATGGAGACATGGGTATATGGGGATATGGGGATATGGAGATATGGGGATATGGGGATATGTGGATATGGGGACATGGGGGATATGGAGATATGGGGACATGGGGATATAGGGGACATGGGGATATGGGGATATGGGGACACGGGGGCACAGGGACACGGTGACACGGGGACACGGGGATATGGGGATATAGGGACATGGGGATATGTGGACATGGGGATATGGGGATATAGGGACATGGGAACATGGGGTCATGGGGATATGGGGATATCGGGATATGGGGATATGGGGACATACGGATATGTGGACAAGGGGATATGGGGACATGGGGACATGGGGATATCTTGATATAGGGATATGGTGATATGGGGATATGTGGATATGGGGACACGGGGGCACAGGGACACGGGGACACGGGGACATGAGGATATGGGGGATATGGGGACATGGGGACATGGGGATATGGGGATATGGGGATATGGGGACATGGGGATATGGGGATATGGGGACATGGGGATATGGGGATATGGGGACATGGGGACATGGGGATATGGGGATATCGGGATATGGGGAGATGGGGATATGGGGACATGGGGCATATGGGGACATGGGAATATGGGGATAATGGGATATGTGGATATGGGGATGTCGGGATATGGGGACATGGGGGATATGGGGACATGGGAACATGGGGATATGGGGATATGGGGATATGGGGACATGGGGACATGGGGATATGGGGATATGGGGATATTGGGATATGGGCATATGGGGATATTGGGATATGGGAACATGGGGATATGGGGATATGGGGATATGGGGACATGGGGACATGGGGATATGGGGATATGGGGATATTGGGATATGGGCATATGGGGATATTGGGATATGGGGATATGGGGATATGGGGATATGGGGACATGGGGACATGGTGACATGGGGATATGGGGATATGGGGATATGGGGACATGGGTATATGGAGATATGCGGAGATGGGGATATGCGGATATGGAGATATGGGGATATGGGGATATGGGGATATGGGGATATGGGGACATGGGGATATGTGGGTATGGGGACATGGGGGATATGGAGATATGGGGATATGTGGATGTGGGGACATGGGGATATGGGGTTTTGGAGACATGGGGATATGGGGATCTGGGGATATGTTGATATGGGGATATGGGGATATGGGAATATGGGGACATTGGGATATGGGGACATGGGGACATGGGGATATGGGGACATGGGGATATGCGGACATGGAAATATGGGGATATGGGGATATGGGGATATGGGGATATGGGGATATGAAGACATGGGGATATGGGGATATGGGGATATGTGGGACATGGGGATATGGGGACATGGGGATATGGGGACATGGAGATATGGGGATATGGGGATATGGGGATATGGGGACATGGGGATATGGGGATATGGGGGATATGGAGATATGGGGACATGGGGATATGGCGACATGGCGTTTTGGGGATATGGGGATATGGGGACATGGGGACATGGGGATATGTGGATATGGGGATATGGGGATACGGGGACATGGGGATATGGGGATATGGGGATATGTGGATATGGGGATATGCGGACATGGGGATATGGGGATATGGGGATATGGGGATATGGCGATATGAGGATATGGGGACATGGGGATATGGGGACATGCGGATATGGGGACATGGGGACATGGGGATATGGGGATATGGGGACATGGAGATATGGGGATAAGGGGATATGGGGATATGGGGACATGGGGATATGGGGATATGGGGGATATGGGGATATGGGGACATGGGGACATGGGGGATATGGGGATATGGGGACATGGGGACATGGGGATATGGGGATATGGGGACATGGGGACATGGGGATATGGGGATATGGGGATATGGGGATATGGGGACATGGGGAAATGGGGATATGGGGATATGGGGACATGGGGATATGGGGATATGGGGACATGGGGATATGGGGATATGGGGACATGGGGACATGGGGACATGGGGATATGTGGATATGGGGACATGGGGATATGGGGATATGGGGATATGGAGATATGGGGACATGGGGATATGGGGATATGGGGATATGGGGACATTGGGATATGGGAATATGGTGATATGGGGATATGGGGATATGGGGACATGGTGATATGGGGATATGAGGACATGGGGACATGGGGATATGGGGACATGGGGATATGGGGATATGGGGATATGGGGACATGGGGATATTGGGATATGGGGATATGGGGATATGGGGACATGGGGATATGGGGAAATGGGGATATGGGGATTTGAGGATGTAGGACATGGGGACATGGGGATATGGGGATATGGGGACATGGGGATATGGGGATATGGGGATATGGGGATATGGGGAATATGGGGATATGGGGATATGGGGACATGGGGATATGGGGATATGGGGATATGGGGATACGGGGACAAGGGGATATGGCGATATGGGGATATGGGGATATGTGGATATGGGGATATGCGGACATGTTGATATGGGGATATGGGGATATGGGGTTATGGGGATATGGGAAATGGGGATATGGGGATATGCGGATATAGGGACATGAGGACATGGGGATATGGGGATATGGGAACATGGAGATATGGGGACATGGGGATATGGGAATATGGTGATATGGGGATATGTGGATATGGGGACATGGGGATATGGGGATATGGGGATATGGGGGACATGGGGATATTGGGATATGGGGACATGGGGACATGGGGACATGGGGATATGGGGATATGGGGACATGGGGATATGGGGATATGGGGATATGGGGACATGGGGACATGGGGACATGGGGACATAGGGATATGGGGACATGGGGATATGGGGATATGGGGACATGGGGATATGGGGATATGGGGATATGTGGATATGGGGGCATGGGGATATGGGAATTTGTGGATGTGGGGACATGGGGACATGGGGATATGGGGTCATGGGGATATGGGGATATGGGGACATGGGGATATGGAGATATGCGGAGATGGGGATATGCGGATATGGAGATATGGGGATATGGGGATATGGGGATATGGGGACATGGGGACATGGGGATATGTGGATATGGGGACATGAGGGATATGGAGATATGCGGATATGTGGATGTGGGGACATGGGGATATGGGGTTTTGGAGACATGGAGATATGGGGATATGGGGACATGGGGATATGGGGATATGTTGATATGGGGATATGGGGATATGGGGATATGGGGACATGGGGATATGGGGACATGGGGACATGGGGATATGGGGACATGGGGATATGCGGACATGGAAATATGGGGATATGGGGATATGGGGATATGGGGATATGAAGACATGGGGATATGGGGATATGGGGATATGGGTGACATGGGGATATGGGGACATGGGGATATGGGGACATGGAGATATGGGGATATGGGGATATGGGGACATGGGGATATGGGGATATGGGGGATATGGAGATATGGGGACATGGGGATATGGGGATATGGCGTTTTGGGGATATGGGGATATGGGGACATGGGGACATGGGGACATGTGGATATGGGGATATGGGGATACGGGGACATGGGGATATGGGGATATGGGGATATGGGGATATGTGGATATGGGGATATGCGGACATGGGGATATGGTGATATGGGGATATGGGGATATGGCGATATGGGGATATGGGGACATGGGGATATGGGGATATGCGGATATGGGGACATGGGGACATGGGGATATGGGGATATGGGGACATGGAGATATGGGGATATGGGGATATGGGGACATGGGGATATGGGGATATGGGGGATATGGGGATATGGGGACATGGGGACATGGGGGATATGGGGATATGGGGACATGGGGACATGGGGATATGGGGATATGGGGACATGGGGACATGGGGATATGGGGATATGTGGATATGGGGATATGGGGATATGGGGATATGGGGATATGTGGATATGGGGATATGCGGACATGGGGATATGGTGATATGGGGATATGGGGATATGGCGATATGGGGATATGGGGACATGGGGATATGGGGATATGCGGATATGGGGACATGGGGACATGGGGATATGGGGATATGGGGACATGGAGATATGGGGATATGGGGATATGGGGACATGGGGATATGGGTATATGGGGGATATGGGGATATGGGGACATGGGGACATGGGGGATATGGGGATATGGGGACATGGGGACATGGGGATATGGGGATATGGGGACATAGGGACATGGGGATATGGGGATATGGGGAAATGGGGATATGGGGGTATGGGGACATGGGGATATGGGGATATGGGGACATGGGGACATGGGGATATGGGGATATGGGGACATGGGGATATGGGGATATGGGGACATGGGGATATGGATATATGCGGATATGGGGATATGCGGATATGGAGGTATGTGGATATGGGGATATGGGGATATGGGGATATGGGAACATGGGGATATGTGGATATGGGGACATGGGGGATATGGAGATATGGGGATATGGGGATGTGGGGACATGGGGATATGGGGATATGGAGACATGGGTATATGGGGATATGGGGATATGGGGATATGGAGATATGGGGATGTGGGGATATGGGAATATGGGGACATGGGGATATGGCGACATGGGGACATGGGGATATAGGGGACATGGGGATATGGGGATATGAGGACACGGGGGCACAGGGACACGGGGACATGGGGACATGGGGATATGGGGATATAGGGACATGGGGATATGTGGACATGGGGATATGGGGATATAGGGACATGGGAACATGGGGTCATGGCGATATGGGGATATGGGGATATGGGGATATGGGGACATAGGGATATGGGGACAAGGGGATATGGGGACATGGGGACATGGGGATATGGGGATATAGGGATATGGTGATATGGGGATATGGGGATATGGGGACACGGGGGCACAGGGACACGGGGACACGGGGACAGGGGGATATGGGGACATGGGGACATGGGGATATGGGGAAATGGGGATATGGGGATATGGGGATATGGGGACATGGGGACATGGGGACATGGGGACATGGGGATATGGGGATATGGGGATATGGGGAGATGGGGATATGGGGATATGAGGATATGGGGATATGTGGATATGGGGACATGGGGACATGGGGAGATGGGGATATAGGGATATGGGGATATGGGGATATGGGGATATCGGGATATGGGGACATGGGGCATATGGGGACATGGGAACATGGGGATAATGGGATATGTGGATATGGGGATGTCGGGATATGGGGACATGGGGGATATGGGGACATGGGAACATGGGGATATGGGGATATGGGGATATGGGGACATGGGGACATGGGGACATGGGGATATGGGGATATTGGGATATGGGCATATGGGGATATTGGGATATGGGTATATGGGGATATGGGGATATGGGGATATGGGGACATGGGGACATGGTGACATGGGGATATGGGGATATGGGGATATTGGGATATGGGGATATGGGGATATGGGGATATGGGGGATATGGGGATATGGGGATATGGGTATATGGGGATATGGGGACATGGGGATATGGGGATATGGGGATATGGGGATGTGGGGATACGGGGACATGGGGATATGGGGATATGTGGATATGGGGATATGCGGACCTGGGGATATGGGGATATGAGTATATGGCGATATGGGGATATGGGGACATGGGGATATGGGGATATGCGGATATTGGGACATGGGGACATGGGGATATGGGGATATGGGGACATGGAGATATGGGGACATGGGGATCTGGGAATATGGTGATATGGGGATATGTGGATATGGGGACATGGGGATATGGGGATATGGGGATATGGGGACATGGGGACATGGGGATATGGGGATATGATGATATGGGGATATGGGTATATGCGGACATGGGGACATGGGGATATGGGGATATGGGGACATGGGGATATGGGGATATTGGGATATGGGGACATGTGGATATGGGGAAATGGGGATATGGGGATATGGGGACATGGGGATATGGGGATATGGGGTTATGGGGAAATGGTGATATGGGGACATGGAGATATGGGGACATGGCGATATGGGGTTTTTGGGGATATGGGGACATGGGGGATATGGGGATATGGGAACATGGGGACATGGGGACATGGGGATATGGGGATATGGGGACATGGGGACATGGGGACATGGGGACATCGGGATATGGGGACATGGGGATATGGGGATATGGGGACATGGGGATATGAGGATATGGGGATATGTGGATATGGGGGCATGGGGATATGGGAATTTGTGGATGTGGGGACATGGGGACATGGGGATATGGTGTCATGGGGATATGGGGATATGGGGATATGGGGATATGGGGATATGGGGATATGGGGACATGGGGATATGTGGATATGGGGACATGGGGGATATGGAGATATGGGGATATGTGGATGTAGGGACATGGGGATATGGGGTTTTGGAGACATGGGGATATGCGGATATGGGGATATGGGGATATGTTGATATGGGGATATGGGGATATGGGGATATGGGGACATGGGGATATGGGGACATGGGGACATGGGGATATGGGGACATGGGGATATGCGGACATGGAAATATGAGGATATGGGGATATGGGGATATGGGGATATGGGGATATGAAGACATGGGGATATGGGGATATGGGGATATGGGGGACATGGGGATATGGGGACATGGGGATATGGGGACATGGAGATATGGGGATATGGGGATATGGGGATATGGGGACATGGGGATATGGGGACATGGCGTTTTGGGGATATGGGGATATGGGGACATGGGGACATGGGGATATGTGGATATGGGGATATGGGGATACGGGGACATGGGGATATGGGGATATGGGGATATGAGGATATGTGGATATGGGGATATGCGGACATGGGGATATGGGGATATGGGGATATGGGGATATGGCGATATGGGGATATGGGGACATGGGGATATGGGGATATGCGGATATGGGGACATGGGGACATGGGGATATGGGGATATGGGGACATGGAGATATGGGGATATGGGGATATGGGGACATGGGGATATGGGGATATGGGTGATATGGGGATATGGGGACATGGGGACATGGGGGATATGGGGACATGGGGACATGGGGATATGGGGATATGGGGACATGGGGACATGGGGATATGGGGATATGGGGATATGGGGATATGGGGACATGGGGATATGGGGATATGGGGATATGGGGATATGGGGATATGGGGACATGGGGATATGGGGATATGGGGATATGGGGACATGGGTCATGGGGATATGGGGATATGGGGACATGGGGATATGGGGATATGGGGATATGGGGATTTGGGGACATGGGGATATGGGGATATGGGGATATGGGGACATTGGGATATGGGAATATGGTGATATGGGTATATGGGGATATGGGGACATGGGGATATGGGGATATGGGGACATGGGGACATGGGGACATGGGGATATGGGGACATGGGGATATGGGGATATGGGGATATGGGGACATGGGGATATTGGGATATGGGGATATTGGGATATGGGGACATGGGGATATGGGGAAATGGGGATATGGGGATTTGAGGATGTGGGGACATGGGGATATGGGGATATGGGGATATGGGGGCATGGGGATATGGGGATTTGGGGATGTGGGGACTTGGGGATATGGGGACATGGGGTCACGGGAATATGCGGATATGGGGACATGGGGATATGGAGATATGCGGATATGGGGATATGCGGATATGGAGGTATGTGGATATGGGGATATGGGGATATGGGGATATGGGAACATGGGGATATGTGGATATGGGGACATGGGGGATATGGAGATATGGGGATATGGGGATGTGGGGACATGGGGATATGGGGATATGGAGACATGGGTATATGGGGATATGGGGATATGGGGATATGGAGATATGGGGATATGGGGATATGGGAATATGGGGACATGGGGATATGGCGACATGGGGACATGGGGATATAGGGGACATGGGGATATGGGGATATGGGGACACGGGGGCACAGGGACACGGGGACACGGGGACACGGGGACATGGGGATATGGGGATATAGGGACATGGGGATATGGGGACATGGGGATATGGGGATATAGGGACATGGGAACATGGGGACATGGGGATATGGGGATATCGGGATATGGGGATATGGGGACATAGGGATATGGGGACAAGGGGATATGGGGACATGGGGACATGGGGATATGGGTATATAGGGATATGGTGATATGGGGATATGGGGATATGGGGACACGGGGGCACAGGGACACGGGGACACGGGGACATGAGGATATGGGGGAAATGGGGACATGGGGACATGGGGACATGGGGATATGGGGATATGGGGATATGGGGATATAGGGATATGGGGACATGGGGACATGGGGACATGGTGATATGGGGATATGGGGATATGGGGATATGGGGAGATGGGGATTTGGGGATATGAGGATATGGGGATATGGGGACATGGGGACATGGGGAGATGGGGATATAGGGATATGGGAATATGGGGATATGGGGATATCGGGATGTGGGGACATGGGGCATATGGGGACATGGGAACATGGGGATAATGGAATATGGGGATATGGGGATATCGGGATATGGGGACATGGGGGATATGGGGACATGGGAACATGGGGATATGGGGATATGGGGATATGGGGACATGGGGACATGGGGATATGGGGATATGGTGATATTGGGATATGGGCATATGGGGATATTGGGATATGGGGATATGGGGATATGGGGATATGGGGATATGGGGACATGGGGACATGGTGACATGGGGATATGGGGATATGGGGATATTGGGATATGGGGATATGGGGATATGGGGATATGGGGGATTCGGGGATATGGGGATATGGGAATATGGGGATATGGGGATATGGGGATATGGGAACATGGGGATATGGGGATATGGGGATACGGGGACATGGGGATATGGGGATATGGGGATATGTGGATATGGGGATATGCGGACATGGGGATATGGGGATATGGGGATATGGGTATATGGTGATATGGGGATATGGGGACATGGGGATATGGGGATATGCGGATATAGGGACATGGGGACATGGGGATATGGGGATATGGGGACATGGAGATATGGGGACATGGGGATCTGGGAATATGGTGATATGGGGATATGTAGATATGGGGATATGGGGACATGGGGATATGGGGATATGGGTATATGGGGACATGGGGATATGGGAATATGGTGATATGGGGATATGGGGACATGGGGACATGGTGATTTGGGTATATAGGGACATGGGTATATGGGGATATGGGGATATGGGGATATGGGGATACGGGGACATGGGGACATGGGGACATAGGGTCATGGGGATTTGGTTATATGGGGATATGGGGACATGGCGATATGGGGATATTGGGATATGGGGACATGGGGATATGGGGATATGGGAATATGGGGAAAAGGGGGATATGGCGATATGGGGATATGATGATATGGGGATATGGGTATATGCGGACATGGGGACATGGGGATATGGGGATATGGGGACATGGGGATATGGGGATATGGGGATATGGGGACATGTGGATATGGGGATATGGGGATATGGGGATATGGGGACATGGGGATATGGGGATATGGGGTTATGGGGATATGGGGATATGGGGACATGGAGATATGGGGACATGGGTATATGGGGATATGGGGATATGGGGATATGGGGACATGGGGATATGGGGATATGGGGATATGGGTATATGGGGACATGGGGATATGGGAATATGGTGATATGGGGATATGGGGACATGGGGACATGGGGATTTGGGTATATAGGGACATGGGTATATGGGGATATGGGGATATGGGGATATGGGGATACGGGGACACGGGGACATGGGGACATAGGGTCATGGGGATTTGGTTATATGGGGATATGGGGACATGGCGATATGGGGATATTGGGATATGGGGACATGGGGATATGGGGATATGGGGGATATGGGGATATGGGGATATGGGAATATGGGGATATGGGGATATGGGGACATGGGGACATGGGGATATGGGGATATGGGGATACGGGGACATGGGGATATGGGGATATGGGTATATGGGGATATGTGGATATGGGGATATGCGGACATGTGGATATGGGGATATGGGGATATGGGTATATGGCGATATGGAGATATGGGGACATGGGAATATGGGGACATGGGGATATGGGCATATGCGGATATGGGGATTTGGGGACATGGGGATATGGGGACATGGGGATATGGGGACATGGGGACATGGGGATTTGGGTCTATGGGGACATGGGTATATGGGGACATGGGGATATGGGGATATGGGGATATGGGGATATCGGGATATGGGGACATGGGGGATATGGGGACAGGGGAACAAGGGGATATGGGGATATGGGGATATGGGGACATGGGGACATGGGGATATGGGGACATGGGGATATGTGGATATGCGGATATAGGGACATGGGGATATGGGGATATGGGGATATGGGGACATGGGGACATGGGGATATGGGGACATGGGGATATGTGGATATGCGGATATAGGGACATGGGGATATGGGGATATGGGGATATGGGGACATGGGGATATGGGGACATGGGGATATGGGGATATGGGGACATGGGGATATGGGGATATGGGGTTATGGGGATATGGGGATATGGGGATATGAAGACATGGGGATATGGGGATATGGGGATATGGGGGACATGGGGATATGGGGACATGGGGATGTGGGGATATGGGGATATGGGGATTTAGGGATATGGGGACATGGGGATATGGGGATATGGGGATATGGGTATATGGGGACATGGGGATATTGGAATATGGTGATATGGGCATATGGGGACATGGGGACATGGGGATTTGTGTATATAGGGACATGGGTATATGGGGATATGGGGATATGGGGATATGGGGATATGGGGACATGGGGACATGGGGACAAAGGGACATGGGGATTTGGTTACATGGGGCTTTGGGGACATGGCGATATGGGGATATGGGGATATGGGGACATGGGGATATGGGGATATAGGGATATGGGGATATGGGGACATGGGGATATGGGGACATGGGGATATGGGGATATGCGGATATAGGGACATGGGGATATGGGGATATGGGGATATGGGGACATGGGGATATGGGGACATGGGGATATGGGGATATGGGGACATGGGGATATGGGGACATGGGGATATGGGGATATGGGGATATGGGGATATGGGGATATCGGGATATGGGGACATGGCGGATATGGGGACATGGGAACAAGGGGATATGGGGATATGGGGATATGGGGTCATGGGGACATGGGGATATGGGGACATGGGGATATGTGGATATGCGGATATAGGGACATGGGGATATGGGGATATGGGGATATGGGGACATGGGGATATGGGGACATGGGGATATGGGGATATGGGGACATGGGGATATGGGGATATGGGGTTATGGGGATATGGGGATATGGGGATATGAAGACATGGGGATATGGGGATATGGGGATATGGGGGACATGGGGATATGGGGACATGGGGATATGGGGAAATGGGGATATGGGGATATGGGGATTTAGGGATATGGGGACATGGGGATATGGGGATATGGGGATATGGGTATATGGGGACATGGGGATATTGGAATATGGTGATATGGGCATATGGGGACATGGGGACATGGGGATTTGGGTATATAGGGACATGTGTATATGGGGATATGGGGATATGGGGATATGGGGACATGGGGACATGGGAAAATGGGGAAAAGGGGGATATGGGGATATGGGGATATGATGATATGGGGATATGGGTATATGCGGACATGGAGACATGGGGATATGGGGATATGGGGACATGGGGATATGGGGATATGGGGATATGGGGACATGTGGATATGGGGATATGGGGATATGGGGATATGGGGACATGGGGATATGGGGATATGGGGTTATGGGGATATGGGGATATGGGGACATGGAGATATGGGGACATGGGTATATGGGGATATGGGGATATGGGGATATGGGGACATGGGGATATGGGGATATGGGTATATGGGTATATGGGGACATGGGGATTTGGGTATATAGGGACATGGGTATATGGGGATATGGGGATATGGGGATATGGGGATACGGGGACATGGGGACATGGGGACATAGGGTCATGGGGATTTGGTTATATGGGGATATGGGGACATGGCGATATGAGGATATTGGGATATGGGGACATGGGGATATGGGGATATGGGGATATGGGGATATGGGGGATATGGGGATATGGGAATATGGGGATATGGGGATATGGGGACATGGGGACATGGGGATATGGGGATATGGGGATACGGGGACATGGGGATATGGGGATATGGGTATGTGGGGATATGTGGATATGGGGATATGCGGACATGTGGATATGGGGATATGGGGATATGGGTATATGGCGAAATGGAGATATGGGGACATGGGAATATGGGGACATGGGGATATGGGCATATGCGGATATGGGGATTTGGGGACATGGGGATATGGGGATATGGGGACATGGGGATATGGGGACATAGGGACATGGGGATTTGGGTCTATGGGGACATGGGTATATGGGGACATGGGGATATGGGGATATGGGGATATGGGGATATCGGGATATGGGGACATGGGGGATATGGGGACATGGGAACAAGGGGATATGGGGATATGGGGATATGGGGACATGGGGACATGGGGATATGGGGACATGGGGATATGTGGATATGCGGATATAGGGACATGGGGATATGGGGATATGGGGATATGGGGACATGGGGATATGGGGACATGGGGATATGGGGATATGGGGACATGGGGATATGGGGATATGGGGTTATGGGGATATGGGGATATGGGGATATGGGGATATGGGGGACATGGGGATATGGGGACATGGGGATATGGGGAAATGGGGATATGGGGATATGGGGATTTAGGGATATGGGGACATGGGGATATGGGGATATGGGGATATGGGTATATGGGGACATGGGGATATTGGAATATGGTGATATGGGCATATGGGGACATGGGGACATGGGGATTTGGGTATATAGGGACATGGGTATATGGGGATATGGGGATATGGGGATATGGGGATATGGGGACATGGGGACATGGGGACAAAGGGACATGGGGAGTTGGTTACATGGGGCTATGGTGACATGGCGATATGGGGATATGGGGATATGGGGACATGGGGATATGGGGATATAGGGATATGGGGATATGGGGACATGGGGATATGGGGACATGGGGATATGGGGATATGCGGATATAGGGACATGGGGATATGGGGATATGGGGATATGGGGACATGGGGATATGGGGACATGGGGATATGGGGATATGGGGACATGGGGATATGGGGACATGGGGATATGGGGATATGGGGATATGGGGATATGGGGATATCGGGATATGGGGACATGGCGGATATGGGGACATGGGAACAAGGGGATATGGGGATATGGGGATATGGGGACATGGGGACATGGGGATATGGGGACATGGGGATATGTGGACATGCGGATATAGGGACATGGGGATATGGGGATATGGGGATATGGGGACATGGGGATATGGGGACATGGGGATATGGGGATATGGGGACATGGGGATATGGGGATATGGGGTTATGGGGATATGGGGATATGGGGAAATGAAGACATGGGGATATGGGGATATGGGGATATGGGGGACATGGGGATATGGGGACATGGGGATATGGGGAAATGGGGATATGGGGATATGGGGATTTAGGGATATGGGGACATGGGGATATGGGGATATGGGGATATGGGTATATGGGGACATGGGGATATTGGAATATGGTGATATGGGCATATGGGGACATGGGGACATGGGGATTTGGGTATATAGGGACATGGGTATATGGGGATATGGGGATATGGGGATATGGGGACATGGGGACATGGGGACAAAGGGACATGGGGATTTGGTTACATGGGGCTATGGGGACATGGCGATATGGGGATATGGGGATATGGGGACATGGGGATATGGGGATATAGGGATATGGGGATATGGGGACATGGGGATATGGGGATATGCGGATATAGGGACATGGGGATATGGGGATATGGGGATATGGGGACATGGGGATATGGGGACATGGGGATATGGGGATATGGGGACATGGGGATATGGGGATATGGGGTTATGGGGATATGGGGATATGGGGATATGAAGACATGGGGATATGGGGATATGGGGATATGGGGCACATGGGGATATGGGGACATGGGGATATGGAGAAATGGGGATATGGGGATATGGGGATTTGTGGATATGGGGACATGGGGATATGGGGATATGGGGATATGGGTATATGGGGACATGGGGATATTGGAATATGGTGATATGGGGATATGGGGACATGGGGACATGGGGATTTGGGTATATAGGGACAGGGTATATGGGGATATGGGGATATGGGGATATGGGGATATGGGGACATGGGGACATGGGGACAAAGGGACATGGGGATTTGGTGATATGGGGCTATGGGGACATGGCGATATGGGGATATGGGGATATGGGGACATGGGGATATGGGGATATGGGGATATGCGGATATGGGGGATATGGGGATATGGGGATATGGGGAATATGGGGATATGGGGATATGGGGACATGGGGATATGGGGATATGGGGATATGGGGATACGGGGACAAGGGGATATGGCGATATGGGGATATGGGGATATGTGGACATGGGGATATGCGGACATGTTGAGATGGGGATATGGGGATATGGGTATATGGGGATATGGGGACATGGGGATATGGGGATATGCGGATATAGGGACATGAGGACATGGGGATATGGGGATATGGGGACATGGAGATATGGAGACATGGGGATATGGGAATATGGTGATATGGGGATATGTGGATATGGGGACATGGGGATATGGGGATATGGGGATATGGGGACATGACGACATGGGGATGTGGGGATATGATGATATGGGGATATGGGGATATGCGGACATGGGGACATGGGGATATGGGGACATGGGGACATGGGGATATGGGGATATGGGGATATGGGGACATGGCGATATGGGGATATGGGGATATGGGGATATGGGGACATGGGGATATGGGGATATGGGGTTATGGGGATATGGGGATATGGGGATATGAAGACATGGGGATATGGGGATATGGGGATATGGGGGACATGGGGATATGGGGACATGGGGATATGGGGACATGGGGATATGGGGATATGGGGATATGGGGACATGGGGATATGGGGATATGGGGATATGGGTATATGGGGATATGGGGACATGGGGACATGGGGATTTCGGTATATAGGGACATGGGTATATGGGGATATGGGGATATGGGGATTTGGGGACATGGGGACATGGGGACATAGGGACATGGGGATTTGGTTATATGGGGATATGGGGATATGGGGATATGGGGACATGGGGACATGGGGATATGGGGACATGGGCACATGGCGACATGGGGACATGGGGATATGAGGATATGGGGATATGGGGACATGGGGATATGGGGATATGGGGTTATGGGGATATGGGGATATGGGGATATGTAGACATGGGGATATGGGGATATGGGGATATGGGGGACATGGGGATATGGGGACATGGGGATATGGGGAAATGGGGAAATGGGGATATGGGGATTTGGGGATATGGGGACATGGGGATATGGGGATATGGGGATATGGGTATATGGGGACATGGGGATATTGGAATATGGTGATATGGGGATATGGGGACATGGGGACATGGGGATTTGGGTATATAGGGACATGGGTATATGGGGATATGGGGATATGGGGATATGGGGATATGGGGAATATGGGGATATGGGGATATGGGGACATGGGGATATGGGGATATGGGGATATGGGGATACGGGGACAAGGGGATATGGCGATATGGGGATATGGGGATATGTGGATATGGGGATATGCGGACATGTTGATATGGGGATATGGGGATATGGGTATATGGGGATAGGGGACATGGGGATATGGGGATATGCGGATATAGGGACATGAGGACATGGGGATATGGGGATATGGGGACATGGAGATATGGGGACATGGGGATATGGGAATATGGTGATAGGGGGATATGTGGATATGGGGACATGGGGATATGGGGATATGGGGATATGGGGACATGATGACATGGGGATATGGGGATATGATGATATGGGGATATGGGGATATTCGGACATGGGGATATGGGGATATGGGGACATGGGGATATGGGGATATGGGGATATGGTGACATGGCGATATGGGGATATGGGGATATGGGGATATGGGGACATGGGGATATGGGGATATGGGGATATGGGGTTATGGGGATTTGGGGATATGGGGATATGAAGACATGGGGATATGGGGATAGGGAGATATGGGGATATGGGGGACATGGGGATATGGGGACATGGGGATATGGGGACATGGGGATATGCCGATATGGGGATATGGGGACATGGGGATATGGGGATATGGGGATATGGGTATATGGGGACATGGGGATATGGGAATATGGTGATATGGGGATATGGGGACATGGGGACATGGGGATTTCGGTATATAGGGACATGGGTATATGGGTATATGGGGATATGGGGACATGGGGATATGGGGATATGCGGATATAGGGACATGAGGACATGGGGATATGGGGATATGGGGACATGGAGATATGGGGACATGGGGATATGGGAATATGGTGATATGGGGATATGTGGATATGGGGACATGGGGATATGGGGATATGGGGATATGGGGACATGACGACATGGGGATATGGGGATATGATGATATGGGGATATGGGGATATGCGGACATGGGGACATGGGGATATGGGGATATGGGGACATGGGGATATGGGGATATGGGGATATGGAGACATGGCGATATGGGGATATGGGGATATGGGGATATGGGGACATGGGGATATGGGGATATGGGGTTATGGGGATATGGGCATATGGGGATATGAAGACATGGGGATATGGGGATATGGGGATATGGGGGACATGGGGATATGGGGACATGGGGATATGGGGACATGGGGATATGGGGATATGGGGATATGTGGACATGGGGATATGGGGATATGGGGATATGGGTATATGGGGACATGGGGATATGGGAATATAGTGATATGGGGATATGGGGACATGGGGACATGGGGATTTCGGTATATAGGGACATGGGTAAATGGGGATATGGGGATATGGGGATATGGGGATATGGGGATATGGGGACATGGGGACATGGGGATATGGGGACATGGGGATATGAGGATATGGGGATATGGGGATATGGGGATATGGGGACATGGGGACATGGGGATATGGGGACATGGGGACATGGCGACATGGGGACATGGGGATATGAGGATATGGGGATATGGGGACATGGGGATATGGGGATATGGGGTTATGGGGATATGGGGATATGGGGATATGTAGACATGGGGATATGGGGATATGGGGGACATGGGGATATGGGGACATGGGGATATGGGGAAATGGGGATATGGGGATATGGGGATTTGGGGATATGGGGACATGGGGATATGGGGATATGGGGATATGGGTATATGGGGACATGGGGATATTGGAATATGGTGATATGGGGATATGGGGACATGGGGACATGGGGATTTGTGTATATAGGGACATGGGTATATGGGGATATGGGGATATGGGGATATGGGGATATGGGGACATGGGGACATGGGGACAAAGGGACATGTGGATTTGGTTATATGCGGCTATGGGGACATGGCGATATGGGGATATGGGGATATGGGGACATGGGGATATGGGGATATGGGGATATGGGGATATGGGGGATATGGGGATATGGGGATATGGGGACATGGGGATATGGGGATATGGGGATATGGGGTTATGGGGATTTGGGGATATGGGGATATGAAGACATGGGGATATGGGGATAGGGAGATATGGGGATATGGGGGACATGGGGATATGGGGACATGGGGATATGGGGACATGGGGATATGCCGATATGGGGATATGGGGACATGGGGATATGGGGATATGGGGATATGGGTATATGGGGACATGGGGATATGGGAATATGGTGATATGGGGATATGGGGACATGGGGACATGGGGATTTCGGTATATAGGGACATGGGTATATGGGTATATGGGGATATGGGGACATGGGGATATGGGGATATGCGGATATAGGGACATGAGGACATGGGGATATGGGGATATGGGGACATGGAGATATGGGGACATGGGGATATGGGAATATGGTGATATGGGGATATGTGGATATGGGGACATGGGGATATGGGGATATGGGGATATGGGGACATGACGACATGGGGATATGGGGATATGATGATATGGGGATATGGGGATATGCGGACATGGGGACATGGGGATATGGGGATATGGGGACATGGGGATATGGGGATATGGGGATATGGAGACATGGCGATATGGGGATATGGGGATATGGGGATATGGGGACATGGGGATATGGGGATATGGGGTTATGGGGATATGGGCATATGGGGATATGAAGACATGGGGATATGGGGATATGGGGATATGGGGGACATGGGGATATGGGGACATGGGGATATGGGGACATGGGGATATGGGGATATGGGGATATGGGGACATGGGGATATGGGGATATGGGGATATGGGTATATGGGGACATGGGGATATGGGAATATGGTGATATGGGGATATGGGGACATGGGGACATGGGGATTTCGGTATATAGGGACATGGGTAAATGGGGATATGGGGATATGGGGATATGGGGATATGGGGATATGGGGACATGGGGACATGGGGATATGGGGACATGGGGATATGAGGATATGGGGATATGGGGATATGGGGATATGGGGACATGGGGACATGGGGATATGGGGACATGGGGACATGGCGACATGGGGACATGGGGATATGAGGATATGGGGATATGGGGACATGGGGATATGGGGATATGGGGTTATGGGGATATGGGGATATGGGGATATGTAGACATGGGGATATGGGGATATGGGGGACATGGGGATATGGGGACATGGGGATATGGGGAAATGGGGATATGGGGATATGGGGATTTGGGGATATGGGGACATGGGGATATGGGGATATGGGGATATGGGTATATGGGGACATGGGGATATTGGAATATGGTGATATGGGGATATGGGGACATGGGGACATGGGGATTTGTGTATATAGGGACATGGGTATATGGGGATATGGGGATATGGGGATATGGGGATATGGGGACATGGGGACATGGGGACAAAGGGACATGTGGATTTGGTTATATGCGGCTATGGGGACATGGCGATATGGGGATATGGGGATATGGGGACATGGGGATATGGGGATATGGGGATATGGGGATATTGGGATATGGGGATATGGGGGATATGGGGATATGGGGATATGGGGAATATGGGGATATGGGGATATGGGGAAATGGGGATATGGGGATATGGGGATACGGGGACAACGGGATATGGCGATATGGGGATATGGGGATATGTAGATATGGGGATATGCGGACATGTTGATATGGGGATATGGGGATATGGGTATATGGGGATATGGGGACATGGGGACATGGGGATATGCGGATATAGGGACATGAGGACATGGGGAAATGGGGATATGGGGACATGGAGATATGGGGACATGGGGATATGGGAATATGGTGATATGGGGATATGTGGATATGGGGATATGGGGACATGGGGATATGGGGATATGGGGATATGATGATATGGGGATATGGGGATATGCGGACATGGGGACATGGGGATATGGGGATATGGGGACATGGGGATATGGGGATATGGGGATATGGTGACATGGCGATATGGGGATATGGGGATATGGGGATATGGGGACATGGGGATATGGGGATATGGGGTTATGGGGATATGGGGATATGGGGATATGGTGATATGGGGATATGGGGACATGGGGACATGGGGATTTCGGTATATAGGGACATGGGTATATGGGGATTTGGGGATATGGGGATTTGGGGACATGGGGACATGGGGACATAGGGACATGGGGATTTGGTTATATGGGGATATGGGGATATGGGGATATGGGGACATGGGGACATGGGGATATGGGGACATGGGGACATGGCGACATGGGGACATGGGGATATGAGGATATGGGGATATGGGGACATGGGGATATGGGGATATGGGGTTATGGGGATATGGGGATATGGGGATATGAAGACATGGGGATATTGTGATATGGGGATATGGGGGACATGGGAATATGGGGACATGGGGATATGGGTATATCGGGACATGGGGATATGGGGATTTGGGGATATGGGGACATGGGGACATGGGGATTTGGGTATATAGGGACATGGGTATATGGGGATATGGGGATATGGGGACATGGGGACATAGGGACATGGGGATTTGGTTATATGGGGCTATGGGGACATGGCGATATGGGGATATGGGGATATGGGGACATGGGGACATGGGGGATATGGGGACATGGGGATATGGGGATATGGGGACATGGGGACATGGGGTTATGGGGATATGGGGATATGGGGATTTGGGGATATGGGGATATGGGGATATGGGGATATGGGGACATGGGGATATGGGGATATGGGGATATGGGGACATGGGGACATGGGGATATGGGGATATGATGATATGGGTATATGGGGATATGGGGACATGGGGACATGGGGATATGGGGATATGGGGACATGGGGGTATGGGGATATGGGGATATGGGGACTTGGGGATATGGGGATGTGGGGATATGGGGATATGGGGACATGGGAATATGGGGATATGGGGATATGGGGATATGGGGATATGGGGATATGAAGACATGGGGACATGGGGATATGGGGGCATGGGCGATATGGGGATATGGGGATATGTGGATATGGGGGCATGGGGATATGGGAATTTGTGGATGTGGGGACATGGGGACATGGGGATATGGGGTCATGGGGATATGGGGATATGGGGACATGGGGAAATGGAGATATGCAGAGATGTGGATATGTGGATATGGAGATATGGGGATATGGGGATATGGGGATATGGGGATATGGGGACATGGTGATATGTGGATATGGGGACATGGGGTATATGGAGATATGGGGATATGTGGATGTGGGGACATGGGGATATGGGGTTTTGGAGACATGGGGATATGGGGATATGGGGATATGGGGATATGTAGATATGGGGATATGGGGATATGGGGATATGGGGACATGGGGATATGGGGACATGGGGACATGGGGATATGGGGACATGGGGATATGCGGACATGGAAATATGGGGATATGGGGATATGGGGATATGGGGATATGGGGATATGAAGACATGGGGATATGGGGATATGGGGATATGGGGGACATGGGGATATGGGGACATGGGGATATGGGGACATGGAGATATGGGGATATGGGGATATGGGGATATGGGGACATGGTGATATGGGGATATGGGGGATATGGAGATATGGGGACATGGTGATATGGGGACATGGCGTTTTGGGGATATGGGGATATGGGGACATGGGGACATGGGGATATGTGGATATGGGGATATGGGGATACGGGGACATGGGGATATGGGGATATGGGGATATGGGGATATGTGGATATGGGGATATGCGGATATGGGGATATGGGGATATGGGGATATGGGGATATGGCGATATGGGGATATGGGGACATGGGGATATGGGGATATGCGGATATGGGGACATGGGGACATGGGGATATGGGGATATGGGGACATGGAGATATGGGGATATGGGGATATGGGGATATGGGGACATGGGGATATGGGGATATGGGGGATATGGGGATATGGGGACATGGGGACAAAGGGGATATGGGGATATGAGGACATGGGGACATGGGGTTATGGGGATATGGGGACATGGGGACATGGGGATATGGGGATATGGGGATATGGGGACATGGGGACATGGGGATATGGGGATATGGGGATATGGGGATATGGGGACATGGGGATATGGGGATATGGGGATATGGGGACATGGGGACATGGGGACATGGGGATATGGGGACATGGGGATATGGGGATATGGGGATATGGGGATATGGGGACATGGGGATATGGGGATATGGGGATATGGGGACATTGGGATATGGGAATATGGTGATATGGGGATATGGGGATATGGGGACATGGGGATATGGGGATATGGGGATAGTGGGACATGGGGACATGGGGATATGGGGACATGGGGATATGGGGATATGGGGATATGGGGACATGGGGATATTGGGATATGGGGATATGGGGATATGGGGACATGGGGATATGGGGAAATGGGGATATGGGGATTTGAGGATGTGGGGACATGGGGATATGGGGATATGGGGATATGGGGGCATGGGGATATGGGGATTTGGGGATGTGGGGCATGGTGATATGGGGACATGGGATCACGGGGATATGGGGATATGGGGACATGGGGATATGGAGATATGCGGATATGGGGATATGCGGATATGGAGGTATGTGGATATGGGGATATGGGGATATGGGGATATGGGAACATGGGGATATGTGGATATGGGGACATGGGGGATATGGAGATATGGGGATATGTGGATGTGGGGACATGGGGATATGGGGATATGGAGACATGGGTATATGGGGATATGGGGATATGGGGATATGGAGATATGGGGATATGGGGACATGGGGATATGGGGACACGGGGGCACAGGGACACGGGGACACGGGGACACGGGGACATGGGGATATGGCTATATCGGGACATGGGGATATGGGGACATGGGGATATGGGGATATAGGGACATGGGAACATGGGGACATGGGGATATGGGGATATCGGGATATGGGGATATGGGGACATAGGGATATGGGGACAAGGGGATATGGGGACATGGGGATATGGGGATATAGGGATATGGTGATATGGGGATATGGGGATATGGGGACACGGGGGCACAGGGACACGGGGACACGGGGACATGAGGATATGGGGGATATGGGGACATGGGGACATGGGGATATGGGGATATGGGGATATGGGGATATGGGGATATGGGGATATGGGGACATGGGGACATGGGGACATGGGGACATGGGGATATGGGGATATGGGGATATGGGGATATGGGGAGATGGGGATATGGGGATATGAGGATATGGGGATATGGGGACATGGGGACATGGGGAGATGGGGATATAGGGATATGGGGATATGGGGATATGGGGATATCGGGATATGGGGACATGGGGCATATGGGGACATGGGAACATGGGGATAATGGGATATGGGGATATGGGGATATCGGGATATGGGGACATGGGGGATATGGGGACATGGGAACATGGGGATATGGGGATTTGGGGATGTGGGGACATGGGGATATGGGGACATGGGATCACGGGGATATGGGGATATGGGGACATGGGGATATGGAGATATGCGGATATGGGGATATGCGGATATGGAGGTATGTGGATATGGGGATATGGGGATATGGGAACATGGGGATATGTGGATATGGGGACATGGGGGATATGGAGATATGGGGATATGTGGATGTGGGGACATGGGGATATGGGGATATGGAGACATGGGTATATGGGGATATGGGGATATGGGGATATGGAGATATGGGGATATGGGCACATGGGGATATGGGGACACGGGGGCACAGGGACACGGGGACACGGGGACACGGGGACATGGGGATATGGTTATATCGGGACATGGGGATATGGGGACATGGGGATATGGGGATATAGGGACATGGGAACATGGGGACATGGGGATATGGGGATATCGGGATATGGGGATATGGGGACATAGGGATATGGGGACAAGGGGATATGGGGACATGGGGATATGGGGATATAGGGATATGGTGATATGGGGATATGGGGATATGGGGACACGGGGGCACAGGGACACGGGGACACGGGGACATGAGGATATGGGGGATATGGGGACATGGGGACATGGGGATATGGGGATATGGGGATATGGGGATATGGGGATATTGGGATATGGGGACATGGGGACATGGGGACATGGGGACATGGGGATATGGGGATATGGGGATATGGGGATATGGGGAGATGGGGATATGGGGATATGAGGATATGGGGATATGGGGACATGGGGACATGGGGAGATGGGGATATAGGGATATGGGGATATGGGGATATGGGGATATCGGGATATGGGGACATGGGGCATATGGGGACATGGGAACATGGGGATAATGGGATATGGGGATATGGGGATATCGGGATATGGGGACATGGGGGATATGGGGACATGGGAACATGGGGATATGGGGATATGGGGATATGGGGACATGGGGACATGGGGATATGGGGATATGGGGATATTGGGATATGGGGATATGGGGATATTGGGATATGGGGATATGGGGATATGGGAATATGGGGATATGGGGACATGGGGACATGGTGACATGGGATATGGGGATATGGGGATATTGGGATATGGGGACATGGGGATATGGGGATATGGGGGATATGGGGATATGGGGATATGGGAATATGGGGATATGGGGATATGGGGATATGGGGATACGGGGACATGGGGATATGGGAATATGTGGATATGGGGATATGCGGACATGGGGATATGGGGATATGGGGATATGAGTATATGGCGATATGGGGATATGGGGACATGGGGATATGGGGATATGCGGATATAGGGACATGGGGACATGGGGATATGGGGATATGGGGACATGGAGATATGGGGACATGGGGATATGGGGATATGATGATATGGGGATATGGGTATATGCGGACATGGGGACATGGGGATATGGGGATATGGGGACATGGGGATATGGGGATATGGGGATATGGTGACATGTGGATATGGGGATATGGGGCTTTGGGGATAAGGGGACATGGGGATATGGGGATATGGGGTTATGGGGATATGGGGATATGGGGACATGGAGATATGGGGACATGGGGATATGGGGATATGGGGATATGGGGATATGGGGACATGGGGACATGGGGATATGGGGATATGGGTATATGGGGACATGGGGATATGGGAATATGGTGATATGGGGATATGGGGACATGGGGACATGGGGATTTGGGTATATAGGGACATGGGTATATGGGGATATGGGGATATGGGGATATGGGGATATGGGGATACGGGGACATGGGGACATGGGGACATAGGGACATGGGGATTTGGTTATATGGGGATATGGGGACATGGGGATATGGGGATATTGGGATATGGGTATATGGGGACATGGGGATATGGGAATATGGTGATATGGGGATATGGGGACATGGGGACATGGGGATTTGGGTATATAGGGACATGGTTATATGGGGATATGGGGATATGGGGATATGGGGATATGGGGATACGGGGAAATGGGGACATGGGAACATAGGGACATGGGGATTTGGTTATATGGGGATATGGGGACATGGCGATATGGGGATATTGGGATATGTGGACATGGGGATATGGGGATATGGGGATATGGGCGATATGGGGATATATGGATATGGGAATATGGGGATATGGGGATATGGGGACATGGGGATATGGGGATATGGGGATATGGGGATACGGGGACATGGGGATATGGGGATATGGGTATAAGGGGATATGTGGATATGGGGATATGCAGACATGTGGATATGGGGATATGGGGATATGGGTATATGGCGATATGGGGATATGGGGACATGGGAATATGGGGACATGGGGATATGGGCATATGCGGATATGTGGATTTGGGGACATGGGGATATGGGGATATGGGGACATGGGGATATGGGGACATGGGGACATGGGGATTTGGGTCTATGGTGACATGGGTATATGGGGACATGGGGATATGGGGATATGGGGATATGGGGTTATGGGGATATCGGGATATGGGGACATGGGGGATATGGGGACATGGGAACAAGGGGATATGGGGATATGGGGATATGGGAACATGGGGACATGGGGATATGGGGACATGGGGATATGGGGATATGCGGATATAGGGACATGGGGATATGGGGATATGGGGATATGGGGACATGGGGATAAGGGGACATGGGGATATGGGGATATGGGGACATGGGGATATGGGGATATGGGGTTATGGGGATATGGGGATATGGGGACATGGGGATATGGGGATATGGGGATATGGGTATATGGGGACATGGGGATATTGGAATATGGTGATATGGGGATATGGGGACATGGGGACATGGGGATTTGGGTATATAGGGACATGGGTATATGGGGATATGGGGATATGGGGATATGGGGATATGGGGAAATGGGGACATGGGGACAAAGGGACATGGGGATTTGGTTATATGGGGCTATGGGTACATGGCGATATGGGGATATGGGGATATGGGGACATGGGTATATGGGGATATGGGGATATGGGGATATGGGGATATGGGGATATGGGGGATATGGGGATATGGGGAATATGGGGATATGGGGATATGGGGACATGGGGATATGGGGATATGGGGATATGGGGTACGGGGACAAGGGCATATGGCGATATGGGGATATGGGGATATGTGGATATGGGGATATGCGGACATGGGGATATGGGGATATGGGGATATGGGTATATGGGGATATGGGGACATGGGGATATGGGGATATGCGGATACAGGGACATGAGGACATGGGGATATGGGGATATGGGGACATGGAGATATGGGAATATGGTGATATGGGGATATGGGGACATGGGGACATGGGGATATGGGGATATGGGGATATGGGGACATGGGTACATGGGGACATGGGGATATGGGGACATGGGGATATGGGGATATGGGGATATGGGGACATGGGGATATTGGGATATGGGGATATGGGGATATGGGGATTTGAGGATGTGGGGACATGGGGATATGGGGATATGGGGGCATGGGGATATGGGGATTTGGGGATGTGGGGACATGGGGATATGGGGACATGGGGTCACGGGGATATGGGGATATGGGGACATGGGGATATGGAGATATGCGGATATGGGGATATGCGGATATGGAGGTATGTGGATATGGGGATATGGGGATATGGGAACATGGGGATATGTGGATATGGGGACATGGGGGATATGGAGATATGGGGATATGGGGATGTGGGGACATGGGGATATGGGGATATGGAGACATGGGTATATGGGGATATGGGGATATGGAGATATGGGGATATGGGTATATGGGAATATGGGGACATGGGGATATGGCGACATGGGGACATGGGGATATGGGGATATGGGGATATGGGGATATGGGGACATGGGGACATGGTGACATGGGATATGGGGATATGGGGATATTGGGATATGGGGATATGGGGATATGGGGATATGGGGGATATGGGGATATGGGGATATGGGAATATGGGGATATGGGGATATGGGGATATGGGGATATGGGGATACGGGGACATGGGGATATGGGAATATGTGGATATGGGGATATGCGGACATGGGGATATGGGGATATGGGGATATGAGTATATGGCGATATGGGGATATGGGGACATGGGGATATGGGGATATGCGGATATAGGGACATGGGGACATGGGGATATGGGGATATGGGGACATGGAGATATGGGGACATGGGGATCTGGGAATATGGTGATATGGGGATATGTGGATATGGGGACATGGGGATATGGGGATATGGGGATATGGGGACATGGGGACATGGGGATATGGGGATATGATGATATGGGGATATGGGTATATGCGGACATGGGGACATGGGGATATGGGGATATGGGGACATGGGGATATGGGGATATGGGGATATGGGGACATGTGGATATGGGGATATGGGGATATGGGGATAAGGGGACATGGGGATATGGGGATATGGGGTTATGGGGATATGGGGATATGGGGACATGGAGATATGGGGACATGGGGATATGGGGATATGGGGATATGGGGATATGGGGACATGGGGATATGGGGATATGGGGATATGGGTATATGGGGACATGGGGATATGGGAATATGGTGATATGGGGATATGGGGACATGGGGACATGGGGATTTGGGTATATAGGGACATCGGTATATGGGGATATGGGGATATGGGGATATGGGGATATGGGGATACGGGGACATGGGGACATGGGGACATAGGGACATGGGGATTTGGTTATATGGGGATATGGGGACATGGCGATATGGGGATATTGGGATATGGGGACATGGGGATATGGGGATATGGGGATATGGGGATATGGGGGATATGGGGATATATGGATATGGGAATATGGGGATATGGGGATATGGGGACATGGGGATATGGGGATATGGGGATATGGGGATACGGGGACATGGGGATATGGGGATATGGGTATATGGGGATATGTGGATATGGGGATATGCGGACATGTGGATATGGGGATATGTGGATATGGGTATATGGCGATATGGGGATATGGGGACATGGGAATATGGGGACATGGGGATATGGGCATATGCGGATATGTGGATTTGGGGACATGGGGATATGGGGATATGGGGACATGGGGATATGGGGACATGGGGACATGGGGATTTGGGTCTATGGTGACATGGGTATATGGGGATATGGGGATATGGGGATATGGGGACATGGGGACATGGGGACAAAGGGACATGGGGATATGGGGATATGGGGATATGGGGATATGGGGATATCGGGATATGGGGACATGGGGGATATGGGGACATGGGAACAAGGGGATATGGGGATATGGGGACATGGGGACATGGGGATATGGGGACATGGGGATATGGGGATATGCGGATATAGGGACATGGGGATATGGGGATATGGGGATATGGGGACATGGGGATAAGGGGACTTGGGGATATGGGGATATAGGGACATGGGGATATGGGGATATGGGGTTATGGGGATATGGGGATATGGGGACATGGGGATATGGGGATATGGGGATATGGGTATATGGGGACATGGGGATATTGGAATATGGTGATGTGGGGATATGGGGACATGGGGACATGGGGATTTGGGTATATAGGGACATGGGTATATGGGGATATGGGGATATGGGGATATGGGGACATGGGGACATGGGGACAAAGGGACATGGGGATTTGGTTATATGGGGCTATGGGTACATGGCGATATGGGGATATGGGGATATGGGGACATGGGGATATGGGGATATGGGGATATGGGGATATGGGATATGGGGATATGGGGATATGGGGATATGGGGATATGGGGAATATGGGGATATGGGGATATGGGGACATGGGGATATGGGGATATGGGGATATGGGGATACGGGGACAAGGGGATATGGCGATCTGGGGATATGGGGATATGTGGATATGGGGATATGCGGACATGGGGATATGGGGATATGGGGATATGGGTATATGGGGATATGGGGACATGGGGATATGGGGATATGCGGATATAGGGACATGAGGACATGGGGATATGGGGATATGGGGACATGGAGATATGGGAATATGGTGATATGGGGATATGGGGATATGGGGACATGGGGATATGGGGATATGGGGATATGGGGACATGGGGACATGGGGACATGGGGATATGGGGACATGGGGATATGGGGATATGGGGATATGGGGACATGGGGATATTGGGATATGGGGATATGGGGATATGGGGACATGGGGATATGGGGAAATGGGGATATGGGGATTTGAGGATGTGGGGACATGGGGATATGGGGATATGGGGATATGGGGGCATGGGGATATGGGGATTTGGGGATGTGGGGACATGGGGATATGGGGACATGGGGTCACGGGGATATGGGGATATGGGGACATGGGGATATGGAGATATGCGGATATGGGGATATGCGGATATGGAGGTATGTGGATATGGGGATATGGGGATATGGGGATATGGGAACATGGGGATATGTGGATATGGGGACATGGGGGATATGGAGATATGGGGATATGGGGATGTGGGGACATGGGGATATGGGGATATGGAGACATGGGTATATGGGGATATGGGGATATGGGGATATGGAGATATGGGGATATGGGGATATGGGAATATGGGGACATGGGGATATGGCGACATGGGGACATGGGGATATAGGGGACATGGGGATATGGGGATATGGGGTCACGGGGGCACAGGGACACGGGGACACGGGGACACGGGGACATGGGGATATGGTTATATCGGGACATGGGGATATGGGGACATGGGGATATGGGGATATAGGGACATGGGAACATGGGGACATGGGGATATGGGGATATCGGGATATGGGGATATGGGGACATAGGGATATGGGGACAAGGGGATATGGGGACATGGGGACATGGGGATATGGGGATATAGGGATATGGTGATATGGGGATATGGGGATATGGGGACACGGGTGCACAGGGACACGGGGACACGGGGACACGAGGATATGGGGGATATGGGGACATGGGGACATGGGGATATAGGGATATGGGGATATGGGGATATGGGGATATGGGGACATGGGGACATGGGGACATGGGGACATGGGGATATGGGGATATGGCGATATGGGGATATGGGGAGATGGGGATATGGGGATATGAGGATATGGGGATATGGGGACATGGGGACATGGGGAGATGGGTATATAGGGATATGGGGATATGGGGATATGGGGATATCGGGATATGGGGTCATGGGGCATATGGGGACATGGGAACATGGGGATAATGGGATATGGGGATATGGGGATATCGGGATATGGGGACATGGGGGATATGGGGACATGGGAACATGGGGATATGGGGATATGGGGATATGGGGACATGGGGACATTGGGATATGGGGATATGGGGATATTGGGATATGGGGATATGGGGATATTGGGATATGGGGATATGGGGATATGGGGATATGGGGATATGAGTATATGGCGATATGGGGATATGGGGACATGGGGATATGGGGATATGGGGATATGAGTATATGGCGATATGGGGATATGGGGACATGGGGATATGGGGATATGCGGATATAGGGACATGGGGACATGGGGATATGGGGATATGGGGACATGGAGATATGGGGACATGGGGATCTGGGAATATGGTGATATGGGGATATGTGGATATGGGGACATGGGGATATGGGGATATGGGGATATGGGGACATGGGGACATGGGGATATGGGGATATAATGATATGGGGATATGGGTATATGCGGACATGGGGACATGGGGATATGGGGATATGGGGACATGGGGATATGGGGATATGGGGATATGGGCACATGTGGATATGGGGATATGGGGATATGGGGATAAGGGGACATGGGGATATGGGGATATGGGGTTATGGGGATTTGGGGATATGGGGACATGGAGATATGGGGACATGGGGATATGGGGATATGGGGATATGGGGATATGGGGACATGGGGATATGGGGATATGGGTATATGGGGACATGGGGATATGGGAATATGGTGATATGGGGATATGGGGACATGGGGACATGGGGATTTGGGTATATAGGGACATGGGTATATGGGGATATGGGGATATGGGGATATGGGGATATGGGGATACGGGGACATGGGGACATGGGGACATAGGGACATGGGAATTTGGTTATATGGGGATATGGGGACATGGCGATATGGGGATATTGGGATATGGGGACATGGGGATATGGGGATATGGGGATATGGGGATATGGGGGATATGGTGATATGGGGATATGGGAATATGGGGATATGGGGATATGGGGACATGGCGATATGGGGATATGGGGATATGGGGATACGGGGACATGGGGATATGGGGATATGGGTATATGGGGATATGTGGATATGGGGATATGCGGACATGTGGATATGGGGATATGGGGATATGGGTATATGGCGATATGGGGATATGGGGACATGGGAATATGGGGACATGGGGATATGGGCATATGCGGATATGTGGATTTGGGGACATGGGGATATGGGGATATGGGGACATGGGGATATGGGGACATGGGGACATGGGGATTTGGGTCTATGGTGACATGGGTATATGGGGACATGGGGATATGGGGATATGGGGATATGGGGATATGGGGATATCGGGATATGGGGACATGGGGGATATGGGGACATGGGAACAAGGGGATATGGGGATATGGGGATATGGGGACATGGGGACATGGGGATATGGGGACATGGGGATATGGGGATAAGCGGATATAGGGACATGGGGATATGGGGATATGGGGATATGGGGACATGGGGATAAGGGGACATGGGGATATGGGGATATGGGGACATAGGGATATGGGGATATGGGGTTATGGGGATATGGGGATATGGGGACATGGGGATATGGGGATATGGAGATATGGGTATATGGGGACATGGGGATATTGGAATATGGTGATATAGGGATATGGGGACATGGGGACATGGGGATTTGGGTATATAGGGACATGGGTATATGGGGATATGGGGATATGGGGATATGGGGATATGGGGACATGGGGACATGGGGACAAAGGGACATGGGGATTTGGTTATATGGGGCTATGGGTACATGGCGATATGGGGATATGGGGATATGGGGACATGGGGATATGGGGATACGGGGATATGGGGATATGGGGATATGGGGATATGGGGGATATGGGGATATGGGGATATGGGGAATATGGGGATATGGGGATATGGGGACATGGGGATATTGGGATATGGGGATATGGGGATACGGGGACAAGGGGATATGGCGATATGGGGATATGGGGATATGTGGATATGGGGATATGCGGACATGGGGATATGGGGATATGGGGATATGGGTATATGGGGATATGGGGACATGGGGATATGGGGATATGCGGATATAGGGACATGAGGACATGGGGATATGGGGATATGGGGACATGGAGATATGGGGACATGGGGATATGGGAATATGGTGATATGTGGATATGTGGATATGGGGACATGGGGATATGGGGATATGGGGATATGGGGACATGATGACATGGGGATATGGGGATATGATGATATGGGGATATGGGGATATGCGGACATGGGGACATGGGGATATGGGGATATGGGGACATGGGGATATGGGGATATGGGGATATGGGGACATGGCGATATGGGGATATGGGGATATGGGGATATGGGGACATGGGGATATGGGGATATGGGGTTATGGGGATATGGGGATATGGGGATATGAAGACATGGGGATATGGGGATATGGGGATATGGGGATATGGGGGACATGGGGATATGGGGACATGTGGATATGGGGACATGGGGATCTGGGGATATGGGGATATGGGGACATGGGGATATGGGGATATGGGGATATGGGTATATGGGGACATGGGGATATGGGAATATGGTGATATGGGGATATTGGGACATGGGGACATGGGGATTTGGGTATATAGGGACATGGGTATATGGGGATATGGGGATATGGGGATATGGGGATTTGGGGACATGGGGACATAGGGACATGGGGATTTGGTTATATGGGGATATGGGGACATAGGGACATGGGGATTTGGTTATATGGGGATATGGGGATATGGGGATATGAGGACATGGGGACATGGGGATATGGGGACATGGGGACATGGCGACATGGGGAAATGGTCATATGAGGATATGGGGATATGGGGACATGGGGATATGGGGATATGGGGTTATGGGGTTATGGGGATATGGGGATATGGGGATATGAAGACATGGGGATAAGGGGATATGGGGATATGGGGGACATGGGGATATGGGGGACATGGGGATATGGGGAAATGGGGATATGGGGATATGGGGACATGGGGACATGGGGACATAGGGACATGGGGATTTAGTTATGTGGGGCTATGGGGACATGGCGATATGGGGATATGGGGATATGGGGACATGGGGACATGGGGGATATGGGGACATGGGGATATGGGGATATGGGGATATGGGGACATGGGGACATGGGAATATGGGGATATGGGGATATGGGGATATGGGGATATGGGGACATGGGGATATGGGGATATGGGGATATGGAGATATGGGGACATGGGGATATGGGGATATGGGGATATGGGGGCATGGGCACATGGGGATATGGGGATATGGGGACATGGGGATATGGGGATATGGGGATATGGGGATATGGGGACATGGGGATATGGGGATATGGGGACATTGGGATATGGGAATATGGTTATATGGGGACATGGGGATATGGGGATATGGGGATATGGGGATATGGGGACATGGGGACATGGGGATATGGGGATATGAGGATATGGGGATATGGGGATATGGGGACACGGGGACATGGGGATATGGGGATATGGGGACATGTGGGTATGGGGATATGGGGATATGGGGACTTGGGGATATGGGGATGTGGGTATATGGGACATGGGGATATGGGGATATGGGGATATGGGGATATGGGGATATGCGGACATGGGGACATGGGGATATGGGGATATGGGGACATGGGGATATGGGGATATGGGGATATGGGGACATGGCGATATGGGGATATGGGGATATGGGGATATGGCGACATGGGGATATGGGGATATGGGGTTATGGGGATATGGGGATATGGGGATATGAAGACATGGGGATATGGGGATATGGGGATATGGGGGACATGGGGATATGGGGACATGTGGATATGGGGACATGGGGATATGGGGATATGGGGATATGGGGACATGGGGATATGGGGATATGGGGATATGGGTATATGGGGACATGGGTATATGGGAATATGGTGATATGGGGATATTGGGACATGGGGACATGGGGATTTGGGTATATAGGGACATGGGTATATGGGGATATGGGGATATGGGGATATGGGGATTTGGGGACATGGGGACATAGGGACATGGGGATTTGGTTATATGGGGATATGGGGATATGGGGATATGAGTTCATGGGGACATGGGGATATGGGGACATGGGGACATGGCGACATGGGGAAATGGTCATATGAGGATATGGGGATATGGGGACATGGGGATATGGGGAGATGGGGTTATGGGGATATGGGGATATGGGGATATGAAGAAATGGGGATATGGGGATATGGGGATATGGGGGACATGGCGATATGGGGACATGGGGATATGGGTATATGGGGACATGGGGATATGGGAATATGGTGATATGGGGATATGGGGACATGGGGAAATGGGGATTTGGGTATATAGTGACATGGGTATATGGGGATATGGGGATATGGGGATATGGGGACATGGGGACATGGGGACATAGGGACATGGGGATTTAGTTATGTGGGGCTATGGGGACATGGCGATATGGGGATATGGGGATATGGGGACATGGGGACATGGGGGATATGGGAACATGGGGATATGGGGATATGGGGATATGGGGACATGGGGACATGGGAATATGGGGATATGGGGATATGGGGATATGGGGATATGGGGATATGGGGATATGGGGACATGGGGATATGGGGATATGGGGATATGGGGATATGGGGACATGGGGACATGGGGATATGGGGATATGAGGATATGGGGATATGGGGATATGGGGACACGGGGACATGGGGATATGGGGATATGGGGACATGTGGGCATGGGGATATGGGGATATGGGGACTTGGGGATATGGGGATGTGGGTATATGGGACATGGGGATATGGGGATATGGGGATATGGGGATATGGGGATATGGGGATATGGGGATATGGGGGCATGGGGGATATGGGGATATGGGGACATGGGGACATGGGGACATGGGGATATGGGGATATGGGGACATGGGGATATGGGGATATGGGGATATGGGTACATGGGGACATGGGGATATGGGGACATGGGGATATGGGGATATGGGGACATGGGGATATGGAGATATGCGGAGATGGGGATATGCGGATATGGAGATATGGGGATATGGGGATATGGGGACATGGGGACATGGGGATATGGGGATATGGGGACATGGGGGTATGGGGATATGGGGATATGGGGATATGGGGACATGGGGACATGGGGATATGGGGATATGGGGACATTGGGATATGGGAATATTGTGATATGGGGATATGGGGATATGGGGACATGGGGATATGGGGATATGGGGATATGGGGACATGGGGACACGGGGACATGGGGATATGGGGAAATGGGGATATGGGGATATGGGGATATGGGGACATGGGGATATTGGGATATGGGGATATGGGGATATGGGGACATGGGGATATGGGGAAATGGGGATATGGGGATTTGAGGATGTGGCGACATGGGGATATGGGGATATGGGGATATGGGTGCATGGGGATATGGGGATTTGGGGATGTGGGGACATGGGGATATGGGGACATGGGGTCACGGGGATATGGGGATATGGGGACATGGGGATATGGAGATATGCGGATATGGGGATATGCGGATATGGAGGTATGTGGATATGGGGATATGGGGATATGGGGATATGGGAACATGGGGATATGTGGATATGGGGACATGGGGGATATGGAGATATGGGGATATGGGGATGTGGGAACATGGGGATATGGGGATATGGAGACATGGGTATATGGGGATATGGGGATATGGGGATATGGAGATATGGGGATATGGGGATATGGGAATATGGGGACATGGGGATATGGCGACATGGGGACATGGGGATATAGGGGACATGGGGATATGGGGACATGGGGACACGGGGGCACATGGACACGGGGACACGGGGACACGGGGACATGGGGATATGGGGATATAGGGACATGGGGATATGGGGACATGGGGATATGGGGATACAGGGACATGGGAACATGGGGACATGGGGATATGGGGATATCGGGATATGGGGATATGAGGACCTGGGGACATGGGGATATGGGGACATGGGGACATGGCGACATGGGGTAATGGTCATATGAGGATATGGGGATATGGGGACATGGGGATATGGGGATATGGGGTTATGGGGATATGGGGATATGGGGATATGAAGACATGGGGATATGGGGATATGGGGATATGGGGGACATGGGGATATGGGGACATGGGAATATGGGTATATGGGGACATGGGGATATGGGAATATGGTGATATGGGGATATGGGGACATGGGGAAATGGGGATTTGGGTGTATAGTGACATGGGTATATGGGGATATGGGGATATGGGGATATGGGGACATGGGGACATGGGGACATAGGGACATGGGGATTTAGTTATGTGGGGCTATGGGGACATGGCGATATGGGGATATGGGGATATGGGGACATGGGGACATGGGGGATATGGGGACATGGGGATATGGGGATATGGGGATATGGGGACATGGGGACATGGGGATATGGGGATATGGGGATATGGGGATATGGGGATATGGGGATATGGGGACATGGGGATATGGGGATATGGGGATATGGGGATATGGGGACATGGGGATATGGGGATATGGGGATATGGGGGCATGGGGACATGGGGATATGGGGATATGGGGACATGGGGATATGGGGATATGGGGATATGAGGATATGGGGACATGGGGATATGGGGATATGGGGACATTGGGATATGGGAATATGGGGACATGGGGATATGGGGATATGGGGATATGGGGATATGGGGACATGGGGACATGGGGATATGGGGATATGAGGATATGGGGATATGGGGATATGGGGACACGGGGACATGGGGATATGGGGATATGGGGACATGTGGGTATGGGGATATGGGGATATGGGGACTTGGGGATATGGGGATGTGGGTATATGGGACATGGGGATATGGGGATATGGGGATATGGGGATATGGGGATATGGGGATATGGGGATATGGGGGCATGGGGGATATGGGGATATGGGGACATGGGGACATGGGGACATGGGGATATGGGGATATGGGGACATGGGGATATGGGGATATGGGGATATGGGGACATGGGGACATGGGGACATGGGGACATGGGGACATGGGGATATGGGGACATGGGGATATGGAGATATGCGGAGATGGGGATATGCGGATATGGAGATATGGGGATATGGGGATATGGGGATATGGGGATATGGGGACATGGGGATATGTGGATATGGGGACATGGGGGATATGGAGATATGGGGATATGGGGATGTGGGGACATGGGGATATGGGGTTTTGGAGATATGGGGATATGGGGATATGGGGATATGGGGATATGGAGATATGGGGATATGGGGATATGGGGACATGGGGACATGGGGATATGGGGATATGGGGACATGGGGACATGGGGAAATGGGGATATGGGGATATGGGGATATGGGGACATGGGGACATGGGGGTATGGGGATATGGGGATATGGGGATATGGGGACATGGGGATATGGGGATATGGGGATATGGGGACATGGGGACATGGGGATATGGGGATATGGGGACATGGGGGTATGGGGATATGGGGATATGGGGATATGGGGACATGGGGACATGGGGATATGGGGATATGGGGACATTGGGATATGGGAATATGGTGATATGGGGATATGGGGATATGGGGACATGGGGATATGGGGATATTGGGATATGGGGACATGGGGACATGGGGACATGGGGATATGGGGACATGGGGATATGGGGATATGGGGATATGGGGACATGGGGATATTGGGATATGGGGATATGGGGATATGGGGACATGGGGATATGGGGAAATGGGGATATGGGGATTTGAGGATGTGGGGACATGGGGATATGGGGATATGGGGATATGGGGGCATGGGGATATGGGGATTTGGGGATGTGTGGACATGGGGATATGGGGACATGGGGTCACGGGGATATGGGGATATGGGGACATGGGGATATGGAGATATGCGGATATGGTGATATGCGGATATGGAGGTATATGGATATGGGGATATGGGGATATGGGGATATGAGAACATGGGGATATGTGGATATGGGGACATGGGGGATATGGAGATATGGGGATATGGGGATGTGGGAACATGGGGATATGGGGATATGGAGACATGGGTATATGGGGATATGGGGATATGGGGATATGGAGATATGGGGATATGGGGATATGGGAATATGGGGACATGGGGATATGGCGACATGGGGACATGGGGATATAGGGGACATGGGGATATGGGGACATGGGGACACGGGGGCACATGGACACGGGGACACGGGGACACGGGGACACGGGGATATGGGGATATAGGGACATGGGGATATGGGGACATGGGGATATGGGGATATAGGGACATGGGAACATGGGGACATGGGGATATGGGGATATCGGGATATGGGGATATGGGGACATAGGGATATGGGGACAATGGGATATGGGGACATGGGGACATGGGGATATGGGGATATAGGGATATGGTGATATGGGGATATGGGGATATGGGGACACGGGGGCACAGGGACACGGGGACACGGGGACACGGGGACACGAGGATATGCGGAATATGGGGACATGGGGACATGGGGATATGGGGATATGGGGATATGGGGATATGGGGATATGGGGACATGGGGACATGGGGACATGGGGACATGGGGATATGGGGATATGGGGATATGGGGAGATGGGGATATGGGGATATGAGGATATGGGGATATGGGGACATGGGGACATGGGGATATGGGGATATTGGGATATGGGGATAGGGGGATATGGGGACATGGGGACATGGTGACATGGGGATATGGGGATATGGGGATATTGGGATATGGGGATATGGGGATATGGGGATATTGGGATATGGGGATATGGGGATATGGGGACATGGGGGATATGGGGATATGGGAATATGGGTATATGGGGATATGGGGATATGGGAACATGGGGATATGGGGATATGGGGATATGGGGATACGGGGACATGGGGATATGGGGATATGTGGATATGGGGATTTGCGGACATGGGGATATGGGGATATGGGGATATGGGTATATGGCGATATGGGGATATGGGGACATGGGGATATGGGGATATGCGGATATAGGGACATGGGGACATGGGGATATGGGGATATGGGGACATGGAGATATGGGGACATGGGGATCTGGGAATATGGTGATATGGGGATATGTGGATATGGGGACATGGGGATATGGGGATATGGGGATATGGGGACATGGGGACATGGGGATATGGGGATATGATGATATGGGGATATGGGTATATGCGGACATGGGGACATGGGGATATGGGGATATGGGGACATGGGGATATGGGGATATGGGGATATGGGGACATGTGGATATGGGGATATGGGGATATGGGGACATGGGGATATGGGGATATGGGGTTACGGGGATATGGGGATATGGTGACATGGAGATATGGGGACATGGGGATATGGGGATATGGGGATATGGGGATATGGGGACATGGGGATATGGGGATATGGGGATATGGGTATATGGGGACATGGCGATATGGGAATATGGTGATATGGGGATATGGGGACATGGGGACATGGGGATTTGGGTATATAGGGACATGGGTATATGGGGATATGGGGATATGGGGATACGGGGACATGGGGACATGGGGACATAGGGACATGGGGATTTGGTTATATGGGGATATGGGGACATGGCGATATGGGGATATTGGGATATGGGGACATGGGGATATGGGGATATGGGGATATGGGGATATGGGGGATATGGGGATATGGGGATATGGGAATATGGGGATATGGGGATATGGGGACATGGGGATATGGGGACATGGGGATATGGGGATACGGGGACATGTTGATATGGGGATATGGGTATATGGGGACATGTGGATATGGGGATATGCGGACATGTGGATATGGGGATATGGGGATATGGGTATATGGCGATATGGGGATATGGGGACATGGGAATATGGGGACATGGGGATATGGGGATATAGGGACATGGGGACATGGGGATATGGGGATATGGGGATATGGGGATATGGGGACATGGGGACATGGGGATATGGGGATATGATGATATGGGGATATGGGTATATGCGGACATGGGGACATGGGGATATGGGGATATGGGGACATGGGGATATGGGGATATGGGGATATGGGGACATGTGGAATTGGGGATATGGGGATATCGGGATATGGGGACATGGGGATATGGGGATATGGGGTTATGGGGATATGGGGATATGGGGACATGGAGATATGGGGACATGGGGATATGGGGATATGGGGATATGGGGATATGGGGACATGGGGATATGGGGATATGGGGATATGGGTATATGGGGACATGGCGATATGGGAATATGGTGATATGGGGATATGGGGACATGGGGACATGGGGATTTGGGTATATAGGGACATGGGTATATGGGGATATGGGGATATGGGGATATGGGGATACGGGGACATGGGGACATGGGGACATAGGGACATGGGGATTTGGTTATATGGGGATATGGGGACATGGCGATATGGGGATATTGGGATATGGGGACATGGGGACATGGGGATATGGGGATATGGGGATATGGGGTATATGGGGATATGGGGATATGCGAATATGGGGATATGGGGATATGGGGACATGGGGACATGGGGATATGGGGATATGGGGATACGGGGAAATGGGGAAATGGGGATATGGGTAAATGGGGACATGTGGATATGGGGATATGCGGACATGTGGATATGGGGATATGGGGATATGGGTATATGGCGATATGGGGATATGGGGACATGGGAATATGGGGACATGGGGATATGGGGATATGGGGACATGGAAACTTGGGTATATGGGGACATGGGGATATGGGCATATGCGGATATGGGGATTTGGGGACATGGGGATATGGGGATTTGGGGACATGGGGATATGGGGACATGGGGACATGGGGATTTGGGTATATGGGGACATGGGTATATGGGGACATGGGGATATGGGGATATGGGGATATGGGGATATGGGGATATCGGGATATGCGTACATGGGGGATATGGGGACATGGGAACAAGGGGATATGGGGATATGGGGATATGGGGACATGGGGACATGGGGATATGGGGACATGGGGATATGGGGATATGCGGATATAGGGACATGGGGATAAGGGGATATTGGGATATGGGGACATGGGGATATGGGGACATGGGGGATATGGGGATATGGGGACATGGAGATATGGGGATATGGGGATATGGGTAAATGGGGACATGTGGATATGGGGATATGCGGACATGTGGATATGGGGATATGGGGATATGGGTATATGGCGATATGGGGATATGGGGACATGGGAATATGGGGACATGGGGATATGGGGATATGGGGACATGGAAACTTGGGTATATGGGGACATGGGGATATGGGCATATGCGGATATGGGGATTTGGGGACATGGGGATATGGGGATTTGGGGACATGGGGATATGGGGACATGGGGACATGGGGATTTGGGTATATGGGGACATGGGTATATGGGGACATGGGGATATGGGGATATGGGGATATGGGGATATGGGGATATCGGGATATGCGTACATGGGGGATATGGGGACATGGGAACAAGGGGATATGGGGATATGGGGATATGGGGACATGGGGACATGGGGATATGGGGACATGGGGATATGGGGATATGCGGATATAGGGACATGGGGATAAGGGGATATTGGGATATGGGGACATGGGGATATGGGGACATGGGGGATATGGGGATATGGGGACATGGAGATATGGGGATATGGGGATATGGGGGACATGGGGATATGGGGACATGGGGATATGGGGAAATGGGGATATGGGGATATGGGGATTTGGGGATATGGGGACATGGGGATATGGGGATATGGGGATATGGGTATATGGGGACATGGGGATATGGGGATATGGGGACATGGAAACTTGGGTATATGGGGACATGGGGATATGGGCATATGCGGATATGGGGATTTGGGGACATGGGGATATGGGGATTTGGGGACATGGGGATATGGGGACATGGGGACATGGGGATTTGGGTATATGGGGACATGGGTATATGGGGACATGGGGATATGGGGATATGGGGATATGGGGATATGGGGATATCGGGATATGCGTACATGGGGGATATGGGGACATGGGAACAAGGGGATATGGGGATATGGGGATATGGGGACATGGGGACATGGGGATATGGGGACATGGGGATATGGGGATATGCGGATATAGGGACATGGGGATAAGGGGATATTGGGATATGGGGACATGGGGATATGGGGACATGGGGGATATGGGGATATGGGGACATGGAGATATGGGGATATGGGGATATGGGGGACATGGGGATATGGGGACATGGGGATATGGGGAAATGGGGATATGGGGATATGGGGATTTGGGGATATGGGGACATGGGGATATGGGGATATGGGGATATGGGTATATGGGGACATGGGGATATTGGAATATGGTGATATGGGGATATGGGGACATGGGGACATGGGGATTTGGGTATATAGGGACATGTGTATATTGGGATATGGGGATATGGGGATATGGGGATATGGGAACATGGGGACATGGGTACAAAGGGACATGGGGATTTGGTTATATGGGGCTATGGGGATATGGGGATATGGGGATTTGGGGATATGGGGACATGGGGATATGGGGATATGGGGATATGGGGATATGGGGACATGGGGATATGGGGATATGGGGTTATGGGGATATGGGGATATGGGGACATGGAGATTGGGGACATGGGGATATGGGGATATGGGGATATGGGAATATGGGGACATGGGGATATGGGGATATGGGGATATGGGTATATGGGGACATGGCGATATGGGAATATGGTGATATGGGGATATGGGGACATGGGGACATGGGGATTTGGGTATATAGGGACATGAGTATATGGGGATATGGGGATGTGGGGATATGGGGATACGGGGACATGGGGACATGGGGACATAGGGACATGGGGATTTGGTTATATGGGGATATGGGGACATGGCGATATGGGGATATTGGGATATGGGGACATGGGGATATGGGGATATGGGGATATGGGGATATGGGGGATATGGGGATATGGGGATATGGGAATATGGGGATATGGGGATATGGGGACATGGGGATATGGGGAAATGGGGATATGGGGATACGGGGACATGGGGATATGGGGATATGGGTATATGGGGACATGTGGATATGGGGATATGCGGACATGTGGATATGGGGATATGGGGATATGGGTATATGGCGATATGGGGATATGGGGACATGGGAATATGGGGACATGGGGATATGGGGACATGGGGACATGGGGACTTGGGTATATTGGGACATGGGGATATGGGCATATGCGGATATGGGGATTTGGGGACATGGGGATATGGGGATTTGGGTCATGGGGATATGGGGACATGGGGACATGGGGATTTGGGTATATGGGGACATGGGTATATGGGGACATGGGGATATGGGGATATGGGGATATGGGGATATGGGGATATCGGGATATGGGGACATGGGGGATATGGGGACATGGGAATAAGGGGATATGGGGATATGGGGATATGGGGACATGGGGACATGGGGATATGGGGACATGGGGATATGGGGATATGCGGATATAGGGACATGGGGATATGGGGATATGGGGATATGGGGACATGGGGATATGGGGACATGGGGATATGGGGATATTGGGAAATGGAGATATGGGGATATGGGGTTATGGGGATATGGGGATATGGGGATATGAAGACATGGGGATATGGGGATATGGGGATATGGGGGACATGGGGATATGGGGACATGGGGATATGGGGAAATGGGGATATGGGGATATGGGGATTTGGGGATATGGGGACATGTGGAGATGGGGATATGGGGATATGGGTATATGGGGACATGGGGATATTGGAATATGGTGATATGGTGATATGGGGACATGGGGACATGGGGATTTGGGTATATCGGGACATGGGTATATGGGGATATGGGGATAGGGGGATATGGGGATATGGGAACATGGGGTCATGGGGACAAAGGGACATGGGGATTTGGTTATATGGGGCTATGGGGACATGGCGATATGGGGATATGGGGATATGGGGACATGGGGATATGGGGATATGGGGATATGGGGATATGGGGATATGGGGGATATGGGGATATGGGGATATGGGGAATATGGGGATATGGGGATATGGGGACATGGGGATATGGGGATATGGGGATATGGGGATACGGGGACAAGGGGATATGGCGATATGGGAATATGGGGATATGTGGATATGGGGATATGTGGACATGGGGATATGGGGATATGGGGATATGGGTATATGGGGATGTGGGGACAGGGGGATATGGGGATATGGGGATATGGGGATATGGGTATATGGGGATATGGGGACAGGGGGATATGGGGATATGCGGATATAGGGACATGAGGTCATGGGATATGGGGAAATGGGGACATGGAGATATGGGGACATGGGAATCTGGGAATATGGTGATATGGGGATATGTGGATATGGGGACATGGGGATATGGGGATATGGGGATATGGGGACATGGGGACATGGGGATATGGGGATATGATGATATGGGGATATGGGGACATGGGGATCTGGGAATATGGTGATATGGGGGACATGGGGATATGGGGACAGGGGGATATGGGGATATGGGGATATGGGTATATGGCGATAGGGTGATATGGGGACATGGGGATATGGGGATATGCGGATATAGGGACATGGGGACATGGGGACATGGGGATATGGGGACATGGAGATATGGGGACATGGGAATCTGGGAATATGGTGATATGGGGATATATGGATATGGGGACATGGGGATATGGGGATATGGGGACATGGGGACATGGGGATATGGGGATATGATGATATGGGGATATGGGGACATGGGGATCTGGGAATATGGTGATATGGGGGACATGGGGATATGGGGACATGGGGATATGGGGACATGGGGATATGGGGATATGGGGAAATTGTGATATGTGGATATGGGGATATGCGGACATGGGTATATGGGGATATGGGTATATGGCGATATGGGGATATGGCGACATGGGGACAAGGGGATATGGGGACATGGGGATATGGGGATATGGGGATATGGGGATATGGGGACATGGGGATATGGGGATATGGGGATATGGGTATATGGGGACATGGGGATATAGGAATATGGTGATATGGGGATATGGGGACATGGGGACATGGGGATTTGGTTAATCTAGGGACATGGGTATATGGGGATATGGGGATATGGGGATATGGGGATATGGGGATACGGGGACATGGGGACATGGGGACATGGGGACATAGGGACATGGGGATTTGGTTATATGGGGATATGGGGACATGGGGACATGGGGATATGGGGATATGGGGATATGGGTATATGGGGACATGGGGATATTGGAATATGGTGATATGGGGATATGGGGACATGGGGATATGGGGACATGGGAACATGGGGACATAGGGACATGGGGATTTGGTTATATGGGAATATGGGGATATGGGGATATGGGGACATGGGGACATGGGGACATGGGGACATGGGGACATGGCGACATGGGGACATGGGGGTATGGGGATATGGGGATATGGTGACCTGGGGACATGGGGATATGGGGACATGGGGACATGGCGACATGGGGACATGGGGACATGGGGATATGGGGACATGGGGATATGGGGACATGGGGACATGGGGACTTGGGTATATGGGGACATGAGGATATGGGCATATGCGTATATGGGGATTTGAGGACATGGGGATATGGGGATGTGGGGACATGGGGATATGGGGACATGGGGACATGGGGATTTGGGTATATGGGGACATGGGTATATGGGGACATGGGGAGATGGGGATATGGGGATATGGGGATATGGGGATATGGGGATATGGGGATATCGGGATATGGGGACATGGGGGATATGGGGACATGTGAACATGGGGATATGGGGATATGGGGATATGGGGACATGGGGACATGGGGATATGGGGACATGGGGATTTGGGGACATGGGGACATGGGGATATGGGGATATGATGATATGGGGATATGGGGATATGCGGACATGGGGACATGGGGATATGGGGATATGGGGACATGGGGATATGGGGATATGGGGACATGGGGATATGGGGATATGGGGACATGGGGATATGGGGATATGGGCTTATGGGGATATGGGGATATGGGGATATGAATACATGGGGATATGTGGATATGAGGGTATGGGGGACATGGGAATATGCGGACATGGGGATATGGGGACATGGGGATATGGGGATATGGAGATATGGGAATATGGGGACATGGGGATATGGGGATATGGGGATATGGGTATATGGGGACATGGGGATATGGGGATATGGTGATATGGGGATATGGGGACATGGGGACATGTGGATTTGGGTATATAGGGACATGGGTATATGGGGATATGGGGATATGGGGATATGGGGATATGGGGACATGGGAACATGGGGACATAGGGACATGGGGATTTGGTTATATGGGAATATGGGAATATGGGGATATGGGGACATGGGGACATGGGGACATGGGGACATGGGGACATGGCGACATGGGGACATGGGGATATGGGGATATGGGGATATGGTGACCTGGGGACATGGGGATATGGGGACATGGGGATATGGGGACATGGGGATATGGGGATATGGGGATATGGGGACATGGGGACATGGGGATATGGGGATATGTGGATATGGGGATATGTGGATATGGGGATATGGGAATATGGGGACATGGGGATATGGGGACATGGGGACATGGGGACTTGGGTATATGGGGACATGGGGATATGGGCATATGCGGATATGGGGATTTGGGGACATGGGGATATGGGGATGTGGGGACATGGGGATATGGTGACATGGGTACATGGGGATTTGGGTATATGGGGGCATGGGTATATGAGGACATGGGGAGATGGGGAAATGGGGATATGGGGATATGGGGATATGGGGATATCGGGATATGGGGACATGGGGGATATGGAGACATGGGAACATGGGGATATGGGTATATGGGGATATGGGGACATGGGGACATGGGGATATGGGGACATGGGGATATGGGGATATGCGGATATAGGGACATCGGGATATGGGGATATGGGGATATAGGGAAATGGGGATATGGGGACATGGGGATATGGGGATATGGGGACATGGGGATATGGGGATATGGGGCTATGGGGATATGGGGATATGGGGATATGAAGACATGGGGATATGGGGATATGGGGATATGGGGGACATGGGGATATGGGGACATGGGGATATGCGGAAATGGGGATATGGGAATATGGGGATTTGGGGATATGGGGACATGGGGATATGGGGATATGGGGATATGGGTATATGGGGACATGGGGATATGGGAATATGGTGATATTGGGATATAGGGACATGGGGACATGGGGATTTGGGTATATAGGGACATGGGTATATGGGGATATGGGGATATGGGGATATGGGGACATGGGGACATGGGGACATAGGGACATGGGGATTTGGTTATATGGGGCTATGGGGACATGGCGATATGGGGATATGGGGATATGGGGACATGGGGATATGGGGATATGGGGATATGGGTATATGGGGATATGGGCATATGGGGGATATGGGGATATGGGGATATGGGGAAAATGGGGATATGGGGATATGGGGACATGAGGATATGGGGATATGGGGATAGGGGGACAAGGGGATATGGCGATATGGGGATATGGGGATATGTGGATATGGGGATATGCGGGCATGGGGATATGGGGATATGGGGATATGGGTATATGGCGAAATGGGGATATGGGGACATGGGGATATGGGGATATGCGGATATAGGGACATGGGAATATGGGGACATGGAGATATGGGGACATGGGGATATGGGAATATGGTGATATGGGCATATGTGGATATGGGGACATGGGGATATGGGGATATGGGGAAATGGGGACATGTTGACATGGGGATATGGGGATATGATGATATGGGGATATGGGGATATGCGGACATGGGGACATGGGGATATGGGGATATGGGGACATGGGGATATGGGGATATGGGGATATGGGGACATGGCGATATGGGGATATGGGGATATGGGGATATGGGGACATGGGGATATGGGGATATGCGGTTATGGGGATATGGGGATATGGGGATATGAAGACATGGGGATATGGGGATATGGGGATATGGGGACATGGGGATATGGGGACATGGGGATCTGGGGACATGGGGATATGGGGATATGTGGACATGGGGATACGGGGATATGGTGATATGGGTATATGTGGACTTGGGGATATGGGAATATGGTGATATGGGGATATGGGGACATGGGGACATGGGGATTTGGGTATATAGGGATATGGGTATATGGGGATATGGGGATATGGGGATATGGGGATTTGGGGACATGGGGACATGGGGACATAGGGACATGGGGATTTGGTTATATGGGGATATGGGGATATGGGGATATGGGGACATGGGGACATGGGGATATGGGGACATGGGGACATGGCGACATGGGGACATGGGGATATGAGAATATGGGGATATGGGGACATGGGGATATGGGGATATGGGGTTATTGGGATATGGGGATATGGGGATATGAAGACATGGGGATATGGGGATATGGGGATATGGGGGACATGGGGATATGGGGACATGGGGATATGGGGAAATGGGGATATGTGGATTTGGGGATATGGGGACATGGGGATATGGGGATATGGTGATATGGGTATATGGGGACATGGGGATATGGGAATATGGTGATATGGGGATATGGGGACATGGGGACATGGGGATTTGGGTATATAGGGACATGGGTATATGGGGATATGGGGATATGGGAATATGGGGATATGGGGACATGGGGACATGGGGACATGGGGACATGGGGATTTGGGTATATAGGGACATGGGTATATGGGGATATGGGGACATGGGGATATGGGGATATGGGGATATGGGGATACGGGGACAAGGGGATATGGGGATATGGGGATATGGGGATATGTGGATATGGGGATATGCGGACATGGGGATATGGGGATATGGGGATATGGGTATATGGCGATATGGGGATATGGGGACATGGGTATATGGGGATTTGCGGATATAAGGACATGGGGACATGGGGACATGGGGATATGGGGACATGGAGATATGGGGACATGGGGATATGGGAATATGGTGATATGGGGATATGTGGATATGGGGACATGGGGATATGGGGATATGGGGATATGGGGACATGTTGACATGGGGATATGGGGATATGATGATATGGGGATATGGGGATATGCGGACATGGTGACATGGGGATATGGGGATATGGGGACATGGGGATATGGGGATATGGGGATATGGGGGACATGGGGATATGGGGACATGGGGATATGGGGAAATGGGGATATGGGGATATGGGGATTTGGGGATATGGGGACATGGGGATATGGGGATATGGGGATATGGGTATATGGGGACATGGGGATATGGGAATATGGTGATATGGGGATATGGGGACATGGGGACATGGGGATTTGGGTATATAGGGACATGGGTATATGGGGATATGGGGATATGGGGATATGGGGACATGGGGACATGGGGACATAGGGACATGGGGATTTGGTTATATGGGGATATGGGCATATGGGGGATATGGGGATATGGGGATATGGGGAATATGGGGATATGGGGATATGGGGACATGAGGATATGGGGATATGGGGATAGGGGGACAAGGGGATATGGCGATATGGGGATATGGGGATATGTGGATATGGGGATATGCGGGCATGGGGATATGGGGATATGGGGATATGGGTATATGGCGATATGGGGATATGGGGACATGGGGATATGGGGATATGCGTATATAGGGACATGGGGACATGGGAATATGGGGACATGGAGATATGGGGACATGGGGATATGGGAATATGGTGATATGGGCATATGTGGATATGGGGATATGGGGATATGGGGAAATGGGGACATGTTGACATGGGGATATGGGGATATGATGATATGGGGATATGGGGATATGCGGACATGGGGACATGGGGATATGGGGATATGGGGACATGGGGATATGGGGATATGGGGATATGGGGACATGGCGATATGGGGATATGGGGATATGGGGATATGGGGACATGGGGATATGGGGATATGCGGTTATGGGGATATGGGGATATGGGGATATGAAGACATGGGGTAATGGGAATATGGGGATATGGGGGACATGGCGATATGGGGACATAGGGATCTGGGGACATGGGGATATGGGGATATGGGGACATGGGGATATGGGGATATGGTGATATGGGTATATGGGGACATGGGGATTTGGGAATATGGTGATATGGGGATATGGGGACATGGGGACATGGGGATTTGGGTATATAGGGATATGGGTATATGGGGATATGGGGATATGGGGATATGGGGATTTGGGGACATGTGGTCATGGGGACATAGGGACATGGGGATTTGGTTATATGGGGATATGGGGATATGGGGATATGGGGACATGGGGACATGGGGATATGGGGACATGGGGACATGGCGACATGGGGACATGGGGATATGAGAATATGGTGATATGGGGACATGGGGATATGGGGATATGGGGTTATTGGGATATGGGGATATGGGGATATGAAGACATGGGGATATGGGGATATGGGGATATGGGGGACATGGGGATATGGGGACATGGGGATATGGGGAAATGGGGATATGGGGATTTGGGGATATGGGGACATGGGGATATGGGGATATGGGGATATGGGTATATGGGGACATGGGGATATGGGAATATGGTGATATGGGGATATGGGGACATGGGGACATGGGGATTTGGGTATATAGGGACATGGGTATATGGGGATATGGGGATATGGGAATATGGGGATATGGGGACATGGGGACATGGGGACATGGGGACATGGGGATTTGGGTATATAGGGACATGGGTATATGGGGATATGGGGACATGGGGATATGGGGATATGGGGATATGGGGATACGGGGACAAGGGGATATGGGGATATGGGGATATGGGGATATGTGGATATGGGGATATGCGGACATGGGGATATGGGGATATGGGGATATGGGTATATGGCGATATGGGGATATGGGGACATGGGTATATGGGGATTTGCGGATATAGGGACATGGGGACATGGGGACATGGGGCTATGGCGACATGGAGATATGGGGACATGGGGATATAGGAATATGGTGATATGGGGATATGTGGATATGTGGACATGGGGATATGGGGATATGGGGATATGGGGACATGTTGACATGGGGATATGGGGATATGATGATATGGGGATATGGGGATATGCGGACATGGTGACATGGGGATATGGGGATATGGGGACATGGGGATATGGGGATATGGGGATATGGGGACATGGCGATATGGGGATATGGGGATATGGGGATATGGGGACATGGGGATATGGGGATATGGGGTTATCGGGATATGGGGATATGGGGATATGAAGACATGGGGATATGGGGATATGGGGATATGGGGGACATGGGGATATGGGGACATGGGGATATGGGGACATGGGGATATGGGGATATAGGGATATGGGGATATGGGGACATGGGGATATGGGGATATGGGGATATGGGTATATGGGGACATGGGGATATGGGAATATGGTGATATGGGGATATGGGGACATGGGGACATGGGGATTTGGGTATTTAGGGACATGGGTATATGGGGATATGGGGATATGGGGATATGGGGATTTGGGGACATGGGGACATGGGGACATGGGGACATGGGGACATGGCGACATGGGGACATGGGGACAGGAGGACATGGGGACCTGGGGACATGGGGATATGGGGGATATGGGGATATGGGGATATGGGGGATATGGGGATATGGGGACATGGGGATAAAGGGATATGGGGATATGGGGATATGGGGACATGGGGATATGGGGATATGGGGACATGCGGACATGGCGACATGGGGACATGGGGATATGGGGATTTGGGGACATGGGGATATGGGGATATGGGGATATGGGGATATGGGGACATGTGGATATGGGGATATGGGAATATGGGGACATGGGGACATGGGGACATGCGGACTTGGGTATATGGGGACATGGGGATATGGGCATATGTGGACATGGGTATATGTGGATATGGGGATATGGGGAGATGGGGATATGGGGATATGGGGATATCGGGATATGGGGATATGGGAATATGGGGATATCGGGATATGGGGACATGGGGGATATGGGGACATGGGAACATGGGGATATGGGGATATGGGGACATGGGGACATGGGGATATGGGTATTTGGGGATATGGGGATATGGGTACATGGGGATATGGGTATATGGGGATATGGGGATATGGGGACATGGGGAAATGGGGACATGGGGACATGGGGACATGTGGATATGAGGATATGGGGATATGGGGACATGGGGACATGGGGACATGGGGATATGGGGATATGGGGATATGGGGATATGGGGATATGGGGACATGGGGATATGGGGACATGGGGATATGGGGATATGAGGATATGGGGATATGGGGACATGGGGACATGGGGAGATGGGGATATGGGGTTATGGGGAGATGGGGATATGGGGAGTTGGGGATATAGGGATATGGGGAAATGGGGGATATGGGGACATGGGAACATGCGGATAATGGGATATGGGGATATGGGGATATCGGGATATGGGGACATGGTGGATATGGGGACATGGGAACATGGGGATATGGGGATATGGGGATATGGGGAAAAGGGGACATGGGGATATGGGGATATGGGGATATGGGGATATGGGGACATGGGGATATGGGGACATGGGGATATGGGGACATGGGATATGGGAATATGGGGATATGGGGACATGGGGATATGGGGATATGTGGATATGGGGATATGGGGATATGGGGACATGGGGACATGGGGATATGCGGACATGGGGATATGGGAATATGGGGATATGGGGATATGGGGACATGGTGATATGGGGATATGGGGTTATGGGGATATGGGGATATGGGGATATGACGACATGGGGATATGGGGATATGGGGGACATGGGTATATGGGGACATGGGGATATGGGGACATGGGGATATGGGGATATGGGGACATGGGGATATGGGGATATGGGGATATGGGTATATGGGCACATGGGGATATGGGAATATGGTGATATGGGGATATGGGGACATGGGGACATGGGGATTTGGGTATATAGTGACATGGGTATATGGGGATATGGGGATATGGGGATATGGGGACATGGGTACATGGGGACATAGGGACATGGGGATTTGTTTATTTGGGGATATGGGGATATGGGGATATGGGGACATGGGGACATGGGGATATGGTGACATGGGGACATGGCGACATGGGGAGATGGGGATATGGGGATATGGGGATATGGGGACCTGGGGACATGGGAATATGGCGGATATGGGGATATGGGGATATGGGGATATGGGGATATGGGGATATGGGGACATGGGGACATGGGGATTTGGGCTTATGGGGATATGGGGATATGGGGATATGAATACATGGGGATATGTGGATATGAGGGTATGGGGGACATGGGTATATGGGGACATGGGGATATGGGGACATGGGGATATGGGGATATGGAGATATGGGGATATGGGGACATGGGGATATGGGGATATGGGGATATGGGTATATGGGGACATGGGGATATGGGGATATGGTGATATGGGGATATGGGGACATGGGGACATGTGGATTTGGGTATATAGGGACATGGGTATATGGGGATATGGGGATATGGGGATATGGGGATATGGGGACATGGGAACATGGGGACATAGGGACATGGGGATTTGGTTATATGGGAATATGGGGATATGGGGATAATGGGACATGGGGACATGGGGATATGGGGACATGGGGACATGGCGACATGGGGACATGGCGATATGGGGATATGGGGTTATGGTGACCTGGGGACATGGGGATATGGGGACATGGGGACATGGCGACATGAGGACATGGGGACATGGGGATATGGGGATATGGGGATATGGGGACATGGGGACATGGGGATATGGGGATATGTGGATATGGGGATATGTGGATATGGGGATATGGGAATATGGGGACATGGGGATATGGGGACATGGGGACATGGGGACTTGGGTATATGGGGACATGGGGATATGGGCATATGCGGATATGGGGATTTGGGGACATGGGGATATGGGGATGTGGGGACATGGGGATATGGGGACATGGGTACATGGGGATTTGGGTATATGGGGACATGGGTATATGAGGACATGGGGAGATGGGGATATGGGGATATGGGGATATGGGGATATGGGGATATCGGGATATGGGGACATGGGGGATATGGAGACATGGGAACATGGGGATATGGGGATATGGGGATATGGGGACATGGGGACATGGGGATATGGGGACATGGGGATATGGGGATATGTGGATATAGGGACATGGGGATATGGGGATATGTGGATATAGGGACATGGGGATATGGGGACATGGGGATATGGGGATATGGGGACATGGGGATATGGGGATATGGGGTTATGGGGATATGGGGATATGGGGATATGAAGACATGGGGATATGGGGATATGGGGATATGGGGGACATGGGGATATGGGGATATGGGGATATGGGGAAATGGGGATATGGGGATATGGGGATTTGGGGATATGGGGACATGGGTATATGGGGATATGGGGATATGGGTATATGGGGACATGGGGATATGGGAATATGGTGATATGGGGATATGGGGACATGGGGACATGGGGATTTGGGTATATAGGGACATGGGTATATGGGGATATGGGGATATGGGGACATGGGGACATGGGGACATAGGGACATGGGGATTTGGTTATATGGGGCTATGGGGACATGGCGATATGGGGATATGGGGATATGGGGACATGGGGATATGGGGATATGGGGATATGGGTATATGGGGATATGGGCATATGGGGGATATGGGGATATGGGGATATGGGGAATATGGGGATATGGGGATATGGGGACATGAGGATATGGGGATATGGGGATAGGGGGACAAGGGGATATGGCGATATGGGGATATGGGGATATGTGAATGTGGGGATATGCGGGCATGGGGATATGGGGATATGGGGATATGGGTATATGGCGATATGGGGATATGGGGACATGGGGATATGGGGATATGCGGATATAGGGACATGGGGACATGGGGATATGGGGACATGGAGATATGGGGACATGGGGATATGGGAATATGGTGATATGGGCATATGTGGATATGGGGAGATGGGGATATGGGGATATGGGGAAATGGGGACATGTTGACATGGGGATATGGGGATATGATGATATGGGGATATGGGGATATGCGGACATGGGGACATGGGGATATGGGGATATGGGGACATGGGGATATGGGGATATGGGGATATGGGGACATGGCGATATGGGGATATGGGGATATGGGGATATGGGGACATGGGGATATGGGGATATGCGGTTATGGGGATATGGGGATATGGGGATATGAAGACATGGGGATATGGGGATATGGGGGACATGGCGATATGGGGACATGGGGATATGGGGACATGGGAATATGGGGATATGGGGACATGGGGATATGGGGATATGGTGATATGGGTATATGGGGACATGGGGATATGGGAACATGGTGATATGGGGATATGGGGACATGGGGACATGGGGATTTGGGTATATAGGGACATGGGTATATGGGGATATGGGGATATGGGGATATGGGGATTTGGGGACATGGGGACATGGGGACATAGGGACATGGGGATTTGGTTATATGGGGATATGGGGATATGGGGATATGGGGACATGGGGACATGGGGATATGGGGACATGGGGACATGGCGACATGGGGACATGGGGATATGAGGATATGGGGATATGGGGACATGGGGATATGGGGATATGGAGTTATTGGGATATGGGGATATGGGGATATGAAGACATGGGGATATGGGGATATGGGGATATGGGGGACATGGGGATATGGGGACATGGGGATATGGGGAAATGGGGATATGGGGATTTGGGGATATGGGGACATGGGGATATGGGGATATGGGGATATGGGTATATGGGGACATGGGAATATGGGAATATGGTGATATGGGGATATGGGGACATGGGGACATGGGGATTTGGGTATATAGGGACATGGGTATATGGGGATATGGGGATATGGGGATATGGGGATATGGGGACATGGGGACATGGGGACATGGGGACATGGGGATTTGGGTATATAGGGACATGGGTATATGGGGATATGGGGACATGGGGATATGGGGATATCGGGATATGGGGATACGGGGACAAGGGGATATGGGGATATGGGGATATGGGGATATGTGGATATGGGGATATGCGGACATGGGGATATGGGGATATGGGGATATGGGTATATGGCGATATGGGGATATGGGGACATGGGTATATGGGGATATGCGGATATAGGGACATGGGGACATGGGGACATGGGGATATGGGGACATGGAGATATGGGGACATGGGGATATGGGAATATGGTGATATGGGGATATGTGGACATGGGGACATGGGGATATGGGGACATGGGGACATGGCGACATGGGGACATGGCGATATGGGGATATGGGGTTATGGTGACCTGGGGACATGGGGATATGGGGACATGGGGACATGGCGACATGAGGACATGGGGACATGGGGATATGGGGATATGGGGATATGGGGACATGGGGACATGGGGATATGGGGATATGTGGATATGGGGATATGTGGATATGGGGATATGGGAATATGGGGACATGGGGATATGGGGACATGGGGACATGGGGACTTGGGTATATGGGGACATGGGGATATGGGCATATGCGGATATGGGGATTTGGGGACATGGGGATATGGGGATGTGGGGACATGGGGATATGGGGACATGGGTACATGGGGATTTGGGTATATGGGGACATGGGTATATGAGGACATGGGGAGATGGGGATATGGGGATATGGGGATATGGGGATATGGGGATATGGGGATATCGGGATATGGGGACATGGGGGATATGGAGACATGGGAACATGGGGATATGGGGATATGGGGATATGGGGACATGGGGACATGGGGATATGGGGACAACGGGAAATGGGGATATGCGGATATAGGGACATGGGGATATGGGGATATGGGGACATGGGGATATGGGGATATGGGGTTATGGGGATATGGGGATATGGGGATATGAAGACATGGGGATATGGGTATATGGGGATATGGGGGACATGGGGATATGGGGATATGGGGATATGGGGAAATGGGGATATGGGGATATGGGGATTTGGGGATATGGGGACATGGGTATATGGGGATATGGGGATATGGGTATATGGGGACATGGGGATATGGGAATATGGTGATATGGGGATATGGGGACATGGGGACATGGGGATTTGGGTATATAGGGACATGGGTATATGGGGATATGGGGATATGGGGATATGGGGACATGGGGACATGGGGACATAGGGACATGGGGATTTGGTTATATGGGGCTATGGGGACATGGCGATATGGGGATATGGGGATATGGGGACATGGGGATATGGGGATATGGGGATATGGGTATATGGGGATATGGGCATATGGGGGATATGGGGATATGGGGATATGGGGAATATGGGGATATGGGGATATGGGGACATGAGGATATGGGGATATGGGGATAGGGGGACAAGGGGATATGGCGATATGGGGATATGGGGATATGTGAATGTGGGGATATGCGGGCATGGGGATATGGGGATATGGGGATATGGGTATATGGCGATATGGGGATATGGGGACATGGGGATATGGGGATATGCGGATATAGGGACATGGGGACATGGGGATATGGGGACATGGAGATATGGGGACATGGGGATATGGGAATATGGTGATATGGGCATATGTGGATATGGGGAGATGGGGATATGGGGATATGGGGAAATGGGGACATGTTGACATGGGGATATGGGGATATGATGATATGGGGATATGGGGATATGCGGACATGGGGACATGGGGATATGGGGATATGGGGACATGGGGATATGGGGATATGGGGATATGGGGACATGGCGATATGGGGATATGGGGATATGGGGATATGGGGACATGGGGATATGGGGATATGCGGTTATGGGGATATGGGGATATGGGGATATGAAGACATGGGGATATGGGGATATGGGGGACATGGCGATATGGGGACATGGGGATATGGGGACATGGGAATATGGGGATATGGGGACATGGGGATATGGGGATATGGTGATATGGGTATATGGGGACATGGGGATATGGGAACATGGTGATATGGGGATATGGGGACATGGGGACATGGGGATTTGGGTATATAGGGACATGGGTATATGGGGATATGGGGATATGGGGATATGGGGATTTGGGGACATGGGGACATGGGGACATAGGGACATGGGGATTTGGTTATATGGGGATATGGGGATATGGGGATATGGGGACATGGGGACATGGGGATATGGGGACATGGGGACATCGCGACATGGGGACATGGGGATATGAGGATATGGGGATATGGGGACATGGGGATATGGGGATATGGAGTTATTGGGATATGGGGATATGGGGATATGAAGACATGGGGATATGGGGATATGGGGATATGGGGGACATGGGGATATGGGGACATGGGGATATGGGGAAATGGGGATATGGGGATTTGGGGATATGGGGACATGGGGATATGGGGATATGGGGATATGGGTATATGGGGACATGGGAATATGGGAATATGGTGATATGGGGATATGGGGACATGGGGACATGGGGATTTGGGTATATAGGGACATGGGTATATGGGGATATGGGGATATGGGGATAAGGGGATATGGGGACATGGGGACATGGGGACATGGGGACATGGGGATTTGGGTATATAGGGACATGGGTATATGGGGATATGGGGACATGGGGATATGGGGATATCGGGATATGGGGATACGGGGACAAGGGGATATGGGGATATGGGGATATGGGGATATGTGGATATGGGGATATGCGGACATGGGGATATGGGGATATGGGGATATGGGTATATGGCGATATGGGGATATGGGGACATGGGTATATGGGGATATGCGGATATAGGGACATGGGGACATGGGGACATGGGGATATGGGGACATGGAGATATGGGGACATGGGGATATGGGAATATGGTGATATGGGGATATGTGGATATGGGGACATGGGGATATGGGGATATGGGGATATGGGGACATGTTGACATGGGGATATGGGGATATGATGATATGGGTATATGGGGATATGCGGACATGGGGACATGGGGATATGGGGATATGGGGACATGGGGATATGGGGATATGGGGATATGGGGACATGGCGATATGGGGATATGGGGATATGGGGATATGGGGACATGGGGATATGGGGATATGGGGTTATGGGGATATGGGGATATGGGGATATGAAGACATGGGGATATGGGGATATGGGGATATGGGGGACATGGGGATATGGGGACATGGGGATATGGGGACATGGGGATATGGGGATATAGGGATATGGGGATATGGGGACATGGGGATATGGGGATATGGGGATATGGGTATATGGGGACATGGGGATATGGGAATATGGTGATATGGGGATATGGGGACATGGGGACATGGGGATTTGGGTATGTAGGGACATGGGTATATGGGGATATGGGGATATGGGGATATGGGGATTTGGGGACATGGGGACATGGGGACATGGGGACATGGGGACATGGCGACATGGGGACATGGGGACAGGAGGACATGGGGACCTGGGGACATGGGGATATGGGGTATATGGGGATATGGGGATATGGGGGATATGGGGATATGGGGACATGGGGATAAAGGGATATGGGGATATGGGGATATGGGGACATGGGGATATGGGGATATGGGGACATGGGGACATGGCGACATGGGGACATGGGGATATGGGGATATGGGGACATGGGGATATGGGGATATGGGGATATGGGGATATGGGGACATGTGGATATTGGGATATGGGAATATGGGGACATGGGGACATGGGGACATGGGGATTTGGGTACATGGGGACATGGGGATATGGGCATATGTGGACATGGGTATATGGGGATATGGGGATATGGGGAGATGGGGATATGGGGATATGGGGATATCGGGATATGGGGATATGGGAATATGGGGATATCGGGATATGGCGACATGGGGGATATGGGGACATGGGAACATGGGGATATGGGGATATGGGGACATGGGGACATGGGGATATGGGGATATGGGGATATGGGTACATGGGGATATGGGTATATGGGGATATGGGGATATGGGGGGGAAATGGGGACATGGGGACATGGGGACATGTGGATATGAGGATATGGGGATATGGGGACATGGGGACATGGGGACATGGGGATATGGGGATATGGGGATATGGGGATATGGGGACATGGGGATATGGGGACATGGGTATATGGGGATATGAGGATATGGGGATATGGGGACATGGGGACATGGGGAGATGGGGATATGGGGATATGGGGAGATGGGGATATGGGGAGATGGGGATATAGGGATATGGGGAAATGGGGGATATGGGGACATGGGAACATGCGGATAATGGGATATGGGGATATGGGGATATGGGGATATCGGGATATGGGGACATGGGGGATATGGGGACATGGGAACATGGGGATATGGGGATATGGGGATATGGGGACAAGGGGACATGGGGATATGGGGATATGGGGATATGGGGACATGGGGATATGGGGACATGGGGATATGGGGACATGGGATATGGGAATATGGGGATATGGGGACATGGGGATATGGGGATATGTGGATATGGGGATATGGGGATATGGGGACATGGGGACATGGGGATATGCGGACATGGGGATATGGGAATATGGGGATATGGGGATATGGGGACATGGTGATATGGGGATATGGGGTTATGGGGATATGGGGATATGGGGATATGGGGAAATGGGGATATGGGGATATGGGGATATGGGTATATGGGGACATGGAGATATGGGAATATGGTGATATGGGGATATGGGGACATGGGGACATGGGGATTTGGGTATATAGGGACATGGGTATATGGGGATATGGGGATATGGGAATATGGGGATATGGGGACATGGGGACATGGGGACATGGGGACATGGGGATTTGGGTATATAGGGACATGGGTATATGGGGATATGGGGACATGGGGATATGGGGATATGGGGATATGGGGATACGGGGACAAGGGGATATGGGGATATGGGGATATGGGGATATGTGGATATGGGGATATGCGGACATGGGGATATGGGGATATGGGTATATGGCGATATGCGGATATGGGGACATGGGTATATGGGGATTTGCGGATATAGGGACATGGGGACATGGGGACATGGGGATATGGGGACATGGAGATATGGGGACATGGGGATATGGGAATATGGTGATATGGGGATATGTGGATATGGGGACATGGGGATATGGGGATATGGGGATATGGGGACATGTTGACATGGGGATATGGGGATATGATGATATGGGGATATGGGGATATGCGGACATGGTGACATGGGGATATGGGGATATGGGGACATGGGGATATGGGGATATGGGGATATGGGGGACATGGGGATATGGGGACATGGGGATATGGGGAAATGGGGATATGGGGATATGGGGATTTGGGGATATGGGGACATGGGGATATGGGGATATGGGGATATGGGTATATGGGGACATGGGGATATGGGAATATGGTGATATGGGGATATGGGGACATGGGGACATGGGGAATTGGGTATATAGGGACATGGGTATATGGGGATATGGGGATATGCGGACATGGGGACATGGGGACATAGGGACATGGGGATTTGGTTATATGGGGATATGGGCATATGGGGGATATGGGGATATGGGGATATGGGGAATATGGGGATATGGTGATATGGGGACATGAGGATATGGGGATATGGGGATAGGGGGACAAGGGGATATGGCGATATGGGGATATGGGGATATGTGGATATGGGGATATGCGGGCATGGGGATATGGGGATATGGGGATATGGGTATATGGCGATATGGGGATATGGGGACATGGGGATATGGGGATATGCGGATATAGGGACATGGGGACATGGGAATATGGGGACATGGAGATTTGGGGACATGGGGATATGGGAATATGGTGATATGGGCATATGTGGATATGGGGACATGGGGATATGGGGATATGGGGAAATGGGGACATGTTGACATGGGGATATGGGGATATGATGATATGGGGATATGGGGATATGCGGACATGGGGACATGGGGATATGGGGATATGGGGACATGGGGATATGGGGGTATGGGGATATGGGGACATGGCGATATGGGGATATGGGGATATGGGGATATGGGGACATGGGGATATGGGGATATGCGGTTATGGGGATATGGGGATATGGGGATATGAAGACATGGGGATATGGGGATATGGGGATATGGGGGACATGGCGATATGGGGACATGGGGATCTGGGGACATGGGGATATGGGGATATGGGGACATGGGGATATGGGGATATGGTGATATGGGTATATGGGGACATGGGGATATGGGAATATGGTGATATGGGGATATGGGGACATGGGGACATGGGGATTTGGGTATATAGGGATATGGGTATATGGGGATATGGGGATATGGGGATATGGGGATTTGGGGACATGGGGACATGGGGACATAGGGACATGGGAATTTGGTTATATGGGGATATGGGGATATGGGGATATGGGGACATGGGGACATGGGGATATGGGGACATGGGGACATGGCGACATGGGGACATGGGGATATGAGAATATGGCGATATGGGGACATGGGGATATGGGGATATGGGGTTATTGGGATATGGGGATATGGGGATATGAAGACATGGGGATATGGGGATATGGGGATATGGGGGACATGGGGATATGGGGACATGGGGATATGGGGAAATGGGGATATGGGGATTTGGGGATATGGGGACATGGGGATATGGGGATAAGGGGATATGGGTATATGGGGACATGGGGATATGGGAATATGGTGATATGGGGATATGGGGACATGGGGACATGGGGATTTGGGTATATAGGGACATGGGTATATGGGGATATGGGGACATGGGGATATGGGGATATGGGGATATGGGGATACTGGGACAAGGGGATATGGGGATATGGGGATATGGGGATATGTGGATATGGGGATATGCGGACATGGGGATATGGGGATATGGGGATATGGGTATATGGCGATATGGGGATATGGGGACATGGGTATATGGGGATTTGCGGATATAGGGACATGGGGACATGGGGACATGGGGCTATGGGGACATGGAGATATGGGGACATGGGTATATAGGAATATGGTGATATGGGGATATGTGGATATGTGGACATGGGGATATGGGGATATGGGGATATGGGGACATGTTGACATGGGGAAATGGGGATGTGATTATATGGGGATATGGGGATATGCGGACATGGTGACATGGGGATATGGGGATATGGGGACATGGGGATATGGGGATATGGGGATATGGGGATATGGGGACATGGCGATATGGGGATATGGGGATATGGGGATATGGGGACATGGGGATATGGGGATATGGGGTTATGGGGATATGGGTATATGGGGATATGAAGACATGGGGATATGGGGAGATGGGGATATGGGGGACATGGGGATATGGGGACATGGGGATATGGGGACATGGGGATATGGGGATATAGGGATATGGGGATATGGGGACATGGGGATATGGGGATATGGGGATATGGGTATATGGGGACATGGGGATATGGGAATATGGTGATATGGGGATATGGGGACAGGGGGACATGGGGATTTGGGTATTTAGGGACATGGGTATATGGGGATATGGGGATATGGGGATATGGGGATTTGGGGACATGGGGACATGGGGACATGGGGACATGGGGACATGGCGACATGGGGACATGGGGACAGGAGGACATGGGGACCTGGGGACATGGGGATATGGGGGATATGGGGATATGGGGATATGGGGGATATGGGGATATGGGGACATGGGGATAAAGGGATATGGGGATGTGGGGATATGGGGACATGGGGATATGGGGATATGGGGACATGGGGACATGGCGACATGGGGACATGGGGATATGGGGATATGGGGACATGGGGATATGGGGATATGGGGATATGGGGATATGGGGACATGTGGATATGGGGATATGGGAATATGGGGACATGGGGACATGGGGACATGGGGATTTGGGTATATGGGGACATGGGGATATGGGCATATGTGGACATGGGTATATGTGGATATGTGGATATGGGGAGATGGGGATATGGGGATATGGGGATATCGGGATATGGGGATATGGGAATATGGGGATATCGGGATATGGGGACATGGGGGATATGGGGACATGGGAACATGGCGATATGGGGATATGGGGACATGGGGACATGGGGATATGGGGATATGGGGATATGGGGATATGGGTACATGGGGATATGGGTATATGGGGATATGGGGATATGGGGACATGGGGAAATGGGGACATGGGGACATGGGGACATGTGGATATGAGGATATGGGGATATGGGGACATGGGGACATGGGGACATGGGGATATGGGGATATGGGGATATGGGGATATGGGGATATGGGGATATGGGGACATGGGGATATGGGGACATGGGGATATGGGGATATGAGGATATGGGGATATGGGGACATGGGGACATGGGGAGATGGGGATATGGGGTTATGGGGAGATGGGGATATGGGGAGTTGGGGATATAGGGATATGGGGAAATGGGGGATATGGGGACATGGGAACATGCGGATAATGGGATATGGGGATGTGGGGATATCGGGATATGGGGACATGGGGGATATGGGGACATGGGAACATGGGGATATGGGGATATGGGGATATGGGGAAAAGGGGACATGGGGATATGGGGATATGGGGATATGGGGATATGGGGACATGGGGATATGTGGACATGGGGATATGGGGACATGGGATATGGGAATATGGGGATATGGGGACATGGGGATATGGGGATATGTGGATATGGGGATATGGGGATATGGGGACATGGGGACATGGGGATATGCGGACATGGGGATATGGGAATATGGGGATATGGGGATATGGGGACATGGTGATATGGGGATATGGGGTTATGGGGATATGGGGATATGGGGATATGACGACATGGGGATATGGGGATATGGGGGACATGGGTATATGGGGACATGGGGATATGGGGACATGGGGATATGGGGATATGGGGATATGGGGATATGGGGACATGGGGATATGGGGATATGGGGATATGGGTATATGGGCACATGGGGATATGGGAATATGGTGATATGGGGATATGGGGACATGGGGACATGGGGATTTGGGTATATAGTGACATGGGTATATGGGGATATGGGGATATGGGGATATGGGGACATGGGTACATGGGGACATAGGGACATGGGGATTTGGTTATTTGGGGATATGGGGATATGGGGATATGGGGACATGGGGACATGGGGATATGGTGACATGGGGACATGGCGACATGGGGAGATGGGGATATGGGGATATGGGGACATGGGGACCTGGGGACATGGGAATATGGCGGATATGGGGATATGGGGATATGGGGATATGGGGATATGGGGATATGGGGACATGGGGATATGGGGATTTGGGCTTATGGGGATATGGGGATATGGGGATATGAATACATGGGGATATGTGGATATGAGGGTATGGGGGACATGGGTATATGGGGACATTGGGATATGGGGACATGGGGATATGGGGATATGGAGATATGGGGATATGGGGACATGGGGATATGGGGATATGGGGATATGGGTATATGGGGACATGGGGATATGGGGATATGGTGATATGGGGATATGGGGACATGGGGACATGTGGATTTGGGTATATAGGGACATGGGTATATGGGGATATGGGGATATGGGGATATGGGGATATGGGGACATGGGAACATGGGGACATAGGGACATGGGGATTTGGTTATATGGGAATATGGGGATATGGGGATATGGGGACATCGGGACATGGGGATATGGGGACATGGGGACATGGCGACATGGGGACATGGGGATATGGGGATATGGGGATATGGTGACCTGGGGACATGGGGATATGGGGACATGGGGACATGGCGACATGGGGACATGGGGACATGGGGATATGGGGATATGGGGATATGGGGACATGGGGACATGGGGATATGGGGATATGTGGATATGGGGATATGTGGATATGGGGATATGGGAATATGGGGACATGGGGATATGGGGACATGGGGACATGGGGACTTGGGTATATGGGGACATGGGGATATGGGCATATGCGGATATGGGGATTTGGGGACATGGGGATATGTAGATGTGGGGACATGGGGATATGGGGACATGGGTACATGGGGATTTGGGTATATGGGGACATGGGTATATGAGGACATGGGGAGATGGGGATATGGGGATATGGGGATATGGGGATATGGGGATATGGGGATATCGGGATATGGGGACATGGGGGATATGGAGACATGGGAACATGGGGATATGGGGATATGGGGATATGGGGACATGGGGACATGGGGATATGGGGACATGGGGATATGGGGATATGCGGATATAGGGACATGGGGATATGGGGATATGGGGATATAGGGACATGGGGATATGGGGACATGGGGATATGGGGATATGGGGACATGGGGATATGGGGATATGGGGTTCTGGGGATATGGGGATATGGGGATATGAAGACATGGGGATATGGGGATATGGGGATATGGGGGACATGGGGATATGGGGACATGGGGATATGGGGAAATGGGGATATGGGGATATGGGGATTTGGGGATATGGGGACATGGGGATATGGGGATATGGGGATATGGGTATATGGGGACATGGGGATATGGGAATATGGTGATATGGGGATATGGGGACATGGGGACATGGGGATTTGGGTATATAGGGACATGGGTACATGGGGATATGGGGATATGGGGATATGGGGACATGGGGACATGGGGACATAGGGACATGGGGATTTGGTTATATGGGGCTATGGGGACATGGCGATATGGGGATATGGGGATATGGGGACATGGGGATATGGGGATATGGGGATATGGGTATATGGGGATATGGGCATATGGGGGATATGGGGATATGGGGATATGGGGAATATGGGGATATGGGGATATGGGGACATGAGGATATGGGGATATGGGGATAGGGGGACAAGGGGATATGGCGATATGGGGATATGGGGATATGTGGATGTGGGGATATGCGGGCATGGGGATATGGGGATATGGGGATATGGGTATATGGCGATATGGGGATATGGGGACATGGGGATATGGGGATATGCGGATATAGGGACATGGGGACATGGGGATATGGGGACATGGAGATATGGGGACATGGGGATATGGGAATATGGTGATATGGGCATATGTGGATATGGGGAGATGGGGATATGGGGATATGGGGAAATGGGGACATGTTGACATGGGGATATGGGGATATGATGATATGGGGATATGGGGATATGCGGACATGGGGACATGGGGATATGGGGATATGGGGACATGGGGATATGGGGATATGGGGATATGGGGACATGGCGATATGGGGATATGGGGATATGGGGATATGGGGACATGGGGGATATGGGGATATGCGGTGATGGGGATATGGGGATATGGGGATATGAAGACATGGGGATATGGGGATATGGGGGACATGGCGATATGGGGACATGGGGATATGGGGACATGGGGATATGGGGATATGGGGACATGGGGATATGGGGATATGGTGATATGGGTATATGGGGACATGGGGATATGGGAACATGGTGATATGGGGATATGGGGACATGGGGACATGGGGATTTGGGTATATAGGGACATGGGTATATGGGGATATGGGGATATGGGGATATGGGGATTTGGGGACATGGGGACATGGGGACATAGGGACATGGGGATTTGGTTATATGGGGATATGGGGATATGGGGATATGGGGACATGGGGACATGGGGATATGGGGACATGGGGACATGGCGACATGGGGACATGGGGATATGAGGATATGGGGATATGTGGACATGGGGATATGGGGATATGTAGTTATTGGGACATGGGGATATGGGGATATGAAGACATGGGGATATGGGGATATGGGGATATGGGGGACATGGGGATATGGGGACATGGGGATATGGGGAAATGGGGATATGGGGATTTGGGAATATGGGGACATGGGGATATGGGGATATGGGGATATGGGTATATGGGGACATGGGGATATGGGAATATGGTGATATGGGGATATGGGGACATGGGGACATGGGGATTTGGGTAGAAAGGGACATGGGTATATGGGGATATGGGGATATGGGGATATGGGGATATGGGGACATGGGGACATGGGGACATGGGGACATGGGGATTTGGGTATATAGGGACATGGGTATATGGGGATATGGGAACATGGGGATATGGGGATATGGGGATATGGGGATACGGGGACAAGGGGATATGGGGATATGGGGATATGGGGATATGTGGATATGGGGATATGCGGACACGGGGATATGGGGATATGGGGATATGGGTATATGGCGATATGGGGATATGGGGACATGGGTATATGGGGATATGCGGATATAGGGACATGGGGACATGGGGATATGGGGACATGGAGATATGGGGACATGGGGATATGGGAATATGGTGATATGGGGATATGTGGATATGGGGACATGGGGATATGGGGATATGGGGATATGGGGACATGTTGACATGGGGATATGGGGATATGATGATATGGGGATATGGGGATACGCGGACATGGGGACATGGGGATATGGGGATATGGGGACATGGGGATATGGGGATATGGGGATATGGGGACATGGCGATATGGGGATATGGGGATATGGGGATATGGGGACATGGGGATATGGGGATATGGGGTTATGGGGATATGGGGATATGGGGATATGGGGACATGGGGATATGGGGATATGGGGATATGGGGACATGGCGATATGGGGATATGGGGATATGGGTATATGGGGACATGGGGATATGGGAATATGGTGATATGGGGATATGGGGACATGGGGACATGGGGATTTGGGTATGTAGGGACATGGGTATATGGGGATATGGGGATATGGGACTATGGGGATTTGGGGACATGGGGACATGGGGACATGGGGACATGGGGACATGGCGACATGGGGACATGGGGACAGGAGGACATGGGGACCTGGGGACATGGGGATATGGGGTATATGGGGATATGGGGATATGGGGGATATGGGGATATGGGGACATGGGGATAAAGGGATATGGGGATATGGGGATATGGGGACATGGGGATATGGGGATATGGGGACATGGGGACATGGCGACATGGGGACATGGGGATATGGGGATATGGGGACATGGGGATATGGGGATATGGGGATATGGGGATATGGGGACATGTGGATATGGGGATATGGGAATATGGGGACATGGGGACATGGGGACATGGGGATTTGGGTATATGGGGACATGGGGATATGGGCATATGTGGACATGGGTATATGGGGATATGGGGATATGGGGAGATGGGGATATGGGGATATGGGGATATCGGGATATGGGGATATGGGAATATGGGGATATGGGGATATGGGGATATCGGGATATGGGGACATGGGGGATATGGGGACATGGGGATATGGGGATATGGGGACATGGGGACATGGCGACATGGGGACATGGGGATATGGGGATATGGGGATATGGGGACACGGGGACATGGGGAGATGGGGATATGGGGATATGTGGAGATGGGGATATGGGAATATGGGGACATCGGGATATGGGGACATGGGGACATGGGGATTTGGATATATGGGGACATGGGGATATGGGCATATGCGGATATGGGGACCTGGGGACATGGGAATATGGCGGATATGGGGATATGGGGATATGGGGATATGGGGATATAGGGATATGGGGATATGGGGTTATGGGGGCATGGGGATATGGGGATATGGGGACATGGGGACATGTCGACATGGGGACATGGGGATATGGAGATATGGGGATATGGGGATATGGGGACATGGGGACATGGGGATATGGGGATATGGGGATATGGGGATATGTGATGATGGGGATATGGTAATATGGGGACATGGGGATATGGGGACATGGGGACATGGGGATTTGGGTATATGGGGACATGGGGATATGGGCATATGCGGATATGGGGATATGGGGACATGGGGATATGGGGATATGGGGACATGGGGATATGGGGACATGGGGACATGGGGATTTGGGTATATGGGGACATGGGTATATGGGGATATGGTGACATGGGGAAATGGGGATATGGGGATATGGGGATATGGGGATATGGGGATATGAGGATATGGGGATATCGGGATATGGGGACATGGGGGATATGGGGACATGGGAACAAGGGGAAATGCGGATATTAGGAAATGGGGACATGGAGACATGGGGGTATGGGGACATGGGGACATGGGGATATGCGGACATAGGGACATGGGGATATGGGGATATGGGGACATGGGGATATGGGGACATGGGGATATGGGGATATGGGGACATGGGGATATGGGGATATGGGGTTATGGGGATATGGGGATATGGGGATATGAAGACATGGGGATATGGGGATATGGGGATATGGGGGACATGGGGATATGGGGACATGGGGATATGGGGATATGGGGATATGGGGATATGGGGACATGGGGATATGGGAATATGGTGATATGGGGATATGGGGACATGGGGACATGGGGATTTGGGTATATAGGGACATGGGTATATGGGGATATGGGGATATGGGGATATGGGGACATGGGGACATCGGGACATGGGGATTTGGTTATATGGGGATATGGGGACATGGCGATATGGGGATATGGGGATATGGGGACATGGGGATATGGGGATATGTGGATATGGGGATATGGGGATATGGGGATAATGGGGATATGGGGTATATGGGGATATGGGGGATATGGGGACATGGGGATAAGGGGATATGGGGATATGGGGATATGGGAATATGGGGATGTGGGGACAAGGGGATAAGGGGATATGGGGACATGGGGACATGGGGACATGGGGATATGGGGATATGGGGATATGGGGACATGTGGATATGGGGATATGGGAATATGGGGACATTGGGACATGGGGACAAGGGGATTTGGGTATATGGGGACATGGGGATATGGGCATATGTGAATATGGGTATATGGGGATATGGGGATATGGGGACATGGGGACATGGCGACATGGGGACATGGGCATATGGGGATATGGGGATATGGGGACATGGGGATATGGGGATATGCGGATATGGGGACACGGGGACATGGGGATATGGGGATATGGGGACATGGGGATATGGGCATATGCGGATATGGGGATATGGGGACATGGGGATATGGGGACATGGGGATATGGGGACATGGGGACATGGGGATTTGGGTATATGGGGACATGGGTATATGGGGATATGGGGACATGTGGAGATGGGGATATGGGGATATGGGGATATGGGGATATGGGGACATGGGGGATATGGGGACATGGGAACATGGGGATATGGGGATATGGGGATATGGGGACATGGAGACATGGGGATATGGGGACATGGGGATATGGGGACATGGGGATTTGGGTATATGGGGACATGGGTATATGGGGATATGGGGATATGGGGATATGGAGATATGGGGACATGGGGACATGGGGACATAGGGACATGGGGATTTGGTTATATGGGGATATGGGGATATTGGGATATGGGGACATGGGGACATGGGGTTATGGGGACATGGGGACATGGCGACATGGGGACATGGGGATATGTGGATATGGGGATATGGGGATATGGGGGATATGGGGATATGGGGATATGGGGGATATGGGGATATGGGGACATGGGGATATGGGGATATGGGGATATGGGGATATGGGGATATGGGGATATGGGGATATGGGGACACCGGGACACGGGGATATGGGGATATGGGGATATGGTGACCTGGGGACATGGGGATTTGGGGGATATGGGGATATGGGGATATGGGGGATATGGGGATATGGGGACATGGGGATAAGGGGATATGGGGATATGGGGATATGTGGATATGGGGATATGGGGACATGGGGATATGGGGATATGGGGACATGGGGACATGGCGACATGGGGACATGGGGATATGGGGATATGGGGATATGGGGATATGGGGACAGGGGGACATGGGGATATGGGGATATGGGGATATGGGGATATGTGGAGATGGGGATCTGGGAATATGGGGACATCGGGATATGGGGACATGGGGACATGGGGATTTGGGTATATGGGGACATGGGGATATGGGCATATGCGGATATGGGGATATGGGGACATGGGGATATGGGAATATGGGGACATGGGGATATGGGGACATGGGGACATGGGGATTTGGGGAAATAGGGACATGGGTATATGGGGATATGGGGATATGGGGATATGGGGATATGGGGACATGGGGACATGGGGACATAGGGACATGGGGATTTGGTTATATGGGGATATGGGGACATGGCGATATTGGGATATGGGGATATGGGGACATGGGGATATGGGGACATGGGGACATGGGGATTTGGCTATATGGGGACATGGGTATATGGGGATATGGGGACATGGGGAGATGGGGATATGGGGATATGGGGATATGGGGATATGGGGATATGGGGATATGGGGACATGTGGACATGGGGACATGGGGATATGTGGATATGGGGATATGGGGAACTGGGGACATGGGGATATGGGGGATATGGGGATATGGGGATATGGGGGATATGGTGATATGGGGACATGGGGATAAGGGGATATGGGGATATGGGGATATGGGGATATGGGGATATGGGGACATGGGGATATGGGGATATGGGGACATGGGGACATGGCGACATGGGGACATGGGCATATGGGGATATGGGGATATGGGGACATGGGGATATGGGGATATGCGGATATGGGGACACGGGGACATGGGGATATGGGGATATGGGGATATGTGGAGATGGGGATATGGGAATATGGGGACATCGGGATATGGGGACATGGGGATTTGGCTATATGGGGACATGGGGATATCGGGACATGGGGACATGGGGACATGGGGATTTGGCTATATGGGGACATGGGTATATGGGGATATGGGGACATGGGGAGATGGGGATATGGGGATATGGGGATATGGGGACATGGGGATAAGGGGATATGGGGATATGGGGATATGGGGATATGGGGATATGGGGACATGGGGACATGGCGACATGGGGACATGGGCATATGGGGATATGGGGATATGGGAATATGGTGATATGGGGATATGGGGACATGGGGACATGGGGAATTGGGTATATAGGGACATGGGTATATGGGGATATGGGGATATGGGGACATGGGGACATGGGGACATAGGGACATGGGGATTTGGTTATATGGGGATATGGGCATATGGGGGATATGGGGATATGGGGATATGGGGAATATGGGGATATGGTGATATGGGGACATGAGGATATGGGGATATGGGGATAGGGGGACAAGGGGATATGGCGATATGGGGATATGGGGATATGTGGATATGGGGATATGCGGGCATGGGGATATGGGGATATGGGGATATGGGTATATGGCGATATGGGGATATGGGGACATGGGGATATGGGGATATGCGGATATAGGGACATGGGGACATGGGAATATGGGGACATGGAGATTTGGGGACATGGGGATATGGGAATATGGTGATATGGGCATATGTGGATATGGGGACATGGGGATATGGGGATATGGGGAAATGGGGACATGTTGACATGGGGATATGGGGATATGATGATATGGGGATATGGGGATATGCGGACATGGGGACATGGGGATATGGGGATATGGGGACATGGGGATATGGGGGTATGGGGATATGGGGACATGGCGATATGGGGATATGGGGATATGGGGATATGGGGACATGGGGATATGGGGATATGCGGTTATGGGGATATGGGGATATGGGGATATGAAGACATGGGGATATGGGGATATGGGGATATGGGGGACATGGCGATATGGGGACATGGGGATCTGGGGACATGGGGATATGGGGATATGGGGACATGGGGATATGGGGATATGGTGATATGGGTATATGGGGACATGGGGATATGGGAATATGGTGATATGGGGATATGGGGACATGGGGACATGGGGATTTGGGTATATAGGGATATGGGTATATGGGGATATGGGGATATGGGGATATGGGGATTTGGGGACATGGGGACATGGGGACATAGGGACATGGGGATTTGGTTATATGGGGATATGGGGATATGGGGATATGGGGACATGGGGACATGGGGATATGGGGACATGGGGACATGGCGACATGGGGACATGGGGATATGAGAATATGGCGATATGGGGACATGGGGATATGGGGATATGGGGTTATTGGGATATGGGGATATGGGGATATGAAGACATGGGGATATGGGGATATGGGGATATGGGGGACATGGGGATATGGGGACATGGGGATATGGGGAAATGGGGATATGGGGATTTGGGGATATGGGGACATGGGGATATGGGGATAAGGGGATATGGGTATATGGGGACATGGGGATATGGGAATATGGTGATATGGGGATATGGGGACATGGGGACATGGGGATTTGGGTATATAGGGACATGGGTATATGGGGATATGGGGACATGGGGATATGGGGATATGGGGATATGGGGATACTGGGACAAGGGGATATGGGGATATGGGGATATGGGGATATGTGGATATGGGGATATGCGGACATGGGGATATGGGGATATGGGGATATGGGTATATGGCGATATGGGGATATGGGGACATGGGTATATGGGGATTTGCGGATATAGGGACATGGGGACATGGGGACATGGGGCTATGGGGACATGGAGATATGGGGACATGGGTATATAGGAATATGGTGATATGGGGATATGTGGATATGTGGACATGGGGATATGGGGATATGGGGATATGGGGACATGTTGACATGGGGAAATGGGGATGTGATTATATGGGGATATGGGGATATGCGGACATGGTGACATGGGGATATGGGGATATGGGGACATGGGGATATGGGGATATGGGGATATGGGGATATGGGGACATGGCGATATGGGGATATGGGGATATGGGGATATGGGGACATGGGGATATGGGGATATGGGGTTATGGGGATATGGGTATATGGGGATATGAAGACATGGGGATATGGGGAGATGGGGATATGGGGGACATGGGGATATGGGGACATGGGGATATGGGGACATGGGGATATGGGGATATAGGGATATGGGGATATGGGGACATGGGGATATGGGGATATGGGGATATGGGTATATGGGGACATGGGGATATGGGAATATGGTGATATGGGGATATGGGGACAGGGGGACATGGGGATTTGGGTATTTAGGGACATGGGTATATGGGGATATGGGGATATGGGGATATGGGGATTTGGGGACATGGGGACATGGGGACATGGGGACATGGGGACATGGCGACATGGGGACATGGGGACAGGAGGACATGGGGACCTGGGGACATGGGGATATGGGGGATATGGGGATATGGGGATATGGGGGATATGGGGATATGGGGACATGGGGATAAAGGGATATGGGGATGTGGGGATATGGGGACATGGGGATATGGGGATATGGGGACATGGGGACATGGCGACATGGGGACATGGGGATATGGGGATATGGGGACATGGGGATATGGGGATATGGGGATATGGGGATATGGGGACATGTGGATATGGGGATATGGGAATATGGGGACATGGGGACATGGGGACATGGGGATTTGGGTATATGGGGACATGGGGATATGGGCATATGTGGACATGGGTATATGTGGATATGTGGATATGGGGAGATGGGGATATGGGGATATGGGGATATCGGGATATGGGGATATGGGAATATGGGGATATCGGGATATGGGGACATGGGGGATATGGGGACATGGGAACATGGCGATATGGGGATATGGGGACATGGGGACATGGGGATATGGGGATATGGGGATATGGGGATATGGGTACATGGGGATATGGGTATATGGGGATATGGGGATATGGGGACATGGGGAAATGGGGACATGGGGACATGGGGACATGTGGATATGAGGATATGGGGATATGGGGACATGGGGACATGGGGACATGGGGATATGGGGATATGGGGATATGGGGATATGGGCATATGGGGATATGGGGACATGGGGATATGGGGACATGGGGATATGGGGATATGAGGATATGGGGATATGGGGACATGGGGACATGGGGAGATGGGGATATGGGGTTATGGGGAGATGGGGATATGGGGAGTTGGGGATATAGGGATATGGGGAAATGGGGGATATGGGGACATGGGAACATGCGGATAATGGGATATGGGGATGTGGGGATATCGGGATATGGGGACATGGGGGATATGGGGACATGGGAACATGGGGATATGGGGATATGGGGATATGGGGAAAAGGGGACATGGGGATATGGGGATATGGGGATATGGGGATATGGGGACATGGGGATATGTGGACATGGGGATATGGGGACATGGGATATGGGAATATGGGGATATGGGGACATGGGGATATGGGGATATGTGGATATGGGGATATGGGGATATGGGGACATGGGGACATGGGGATATGCGGACATGGGGATATGGGAATATGGGGATATGGGGATATGGGGACATGGTGATATGGGGATATGGGGTTATGGGGATATGGGGATATGGGGATATGACGACATGGGGATATGGGGATATGGGGGACATGGGTATATGGGGACATGGGGATATGGGGACATGGGGATATGGGGATATGGGGATATGGGGATATGGGGACATGGGGATATGGGGATATGGGGATATGGGTATATGGGCACATGGGGATATGGGAATATGGTGATATGGGGATATGGGGACATGGGGACATGGGGATTTGGGTATATAGTGACATGGGTATATGGGGATATGGGGATATGGGGATATGGGGACATGGGTACATGGGGACATAGGGACATGGGGATTTGGTTATTTGGGGATATGGGGATATGGGGATATGGGGACATGGGGACATGGGGATATGGTGACATGGGGACATGGCGACATGGGGAGATGGGGATATGGGGATATGGGGACATGGGGACCTGGGGACATGGGAATATGGCGGATATGGGGATATGGGGATATGGGGATATGGGGATATGGGGATATGGGGACATGGGGATATGGGGATTTGGGCTTATGGGGATATGGGGATATGGGGATATGAATACATGGGGATATGTGGATATGAGGGTATGGGGGACATGGGTATATGGGGACATTGGGATATGGGGACATGGGGATATGGGGATATGGAGATATGGGGATATGGGGACATGGGGATATGGGGATATGGGGATATGGGTATATGGGGACATGGGGATATGGGGATATGGTGATATGGGGATATGGGGACATGGGGACATGTGGATTTGGGTATATAGGGACATGGGTATATGGGGATATGGGGATATGGGGATATGGGGATATGGGGACATGGGAACATGGGGACATAGGGACATGGGGATTTGGTTATATGGGAATATGGGGATATGGGGATATGGGGACATCGGGACATGGGGATATGGGGACATGGGGACATGGCGACATGGGGACATGGGGATATGGGGATATGGGGATATGGTGACCTGGGGACATGGGGATATGGGGACATGGGGACATGGCGACATGGGGACATGGGGACATGGGGATATGGGGATATGGGGATATGGGGACATGGGGACATGGGGATATGGGGATATGTGGATATGGGGATATGTGGATATGGGGATATGGGAATATGGGGACATGGGGATATGGGGACATGGGGACATGGGGACTTGGGTATCTGGGGACATGGGGATATGGGCATATGCGGATATGGGGATTTGGGGACATGGGGATATGTAGATGTGGGGACATGGGGATATGGGGACATGGGTACATGGGGATTTGGGTATATGGGGACATGGGTATATGAGGACATGGGGAGATGGGGATATGGGGATATGGGGATATGGGGATATGGGGATATGGGGATATCGGGATATGGGGACATGGGGGATATGGAGACATGGGAACATGGGGATATGGGGATATGGGGATATGGGGACATGGGGACATGGGGATATGGGGACATGGGGATATGGGGATATGCGGATATAGGGACATGGGGATATGGGGATATGGGGATATAGGGACATGGGGATATGGGGACATGGGGATATGGGGATATGGGGACATGGGGATATGGGGATATGGGGTTCTGGGGATATGGGGATATGGGGATATGAAGACATGGGGATATGGGGATATGGGGATATGGGGGACATGGGGATATGGGGACATGGGGATATGGGGAAATGGGGATATGGGGATATGGGGATTTGGGGATATGGGGACATGGGGATATGGGGATATGGGGATATGGGTATATGGGGACATGGGGATATGGGAATATGGTGATATGGGGATATGGGGACATGGGGACATGGGGATTTGGGTATATAGGGACATGGGTACATGGGGATATGGGGATATGGGGATATGGGGACATGGGGACATGGGGACATAGGGACATGGGGATTTGGTTATATGGGGCTATGGGGACATGGCGATATGGGGATATGGGGATATGGGGACATGGGGATATGGGGATATGGGGATATGGGTATATGGGGATATGGGCATATGGGGGATATGGGGATATGGGGATATGGGGAATATGGGGATATGGGGATATGGGGACATGAGGATATGGGGATATGGGGATAGGGGGACAAGGGGATATGGCGATATGGGGATATGGGGATATGTGGATGTGGGGATATGCGGGCATGGGGATATGGGGATATGGGGATATGGGTATATGGCGATATGGGGATATGGGGACATGGGGATATGGGGATATGCGGATATAGGGACATGGGGACATGGGGATATGGGGACATGGAGATATGGGGACATGGGGATATGGGAATATGGTGATATGGGCATATGTGGATATGGGGAGATGGGGATATGGGGATATGGGGAAATGGGGACATGTTGACATGGGGATATGGGGATATGATGATATGGGGATATGGGGATATGCGGACATGGGGACATGGGGATATGGGGATATGGGGACATGGGGATATGGGGATATGGGGATATGGGGACATGGCGATATGGGGATATGGGGATATGGGGATATGGGGACATGGGGGATATGGGGATATGCGGTGATGGGGATATGGGGATATGGGGATATGAAGACATGGGGATATGGGGATATGGGGGACATGGCGATATGGGGACATGGGGATATGGGGACATGGGGATATGGGGATATGGGGACATGGGGATATGGGGATATGGTGATATGGGTATATGGGGACATGGGGATATGGGAACATGGTGATATGGGGATATGGGGACATGGGGACATGGGGATTTGGGTATATAGGGACATGGGTATATGGGGATATGGGGATATGGGGATATGGGGATTTGGGGACATGGGGACATGGGGACATAGGGACATGGGGATTTGGTTATATGGGGATATGGGGATATGGGGATATGGGGACATGGGGACATGGGGATATGGGGACATGGGGACATGGCGACATGGGGACATGGGGATATGAGGATATGGGGATATGTGGACATGGGGATATGGGGATATGTAGTTATTGGGACATGGGGATATGGGGATATGAAGACATGGGGATATGGGGATATGGGGATATGGGGGACATGGGGATATGGGGACATGGGGATATGGGGAAATGGGGATATGGGGATTTGGGAATATGGGGACATGGGGATATGGGGATATGGGGATATGGGTATATGGGGACATGGGGATATGGGAATATGGTGATATGGGGATATGGGGACATGGGGACATGGGGATTTGGGTAGAAAGGGACATGGGTATATGGGGATATGGGGATATGGGGATATGGGGATATGGGGACATGGGGACATGGGGACATGGGGACATGGGGATTTGGGTATATAGGGACATGGGTATATGGGGATATGGGAACATGGGGATATGGGGATATGGGGATATGGGGATACGGGGACAAGGGGATATGGGGATATGGGGATATGGGGATATGTGGATATGGGGATATGCGGACACGGGGATATGGGGATATGGGGATATGGGTATATGGCGATATGGGGATATGGGGACATGGGTATATGGGGATATGCGGATATAGGGACATGGGGACATGGGGATATGGGGACATGGAGATATGGGGACATGGGGATATGGGAATATGGTGATATGGGGATATGTGGATATGGGGACATGGGGATATGGGGATATGGGGATATGGGGACATGTTGACATGGGGATATGGGGATATGATGATATGGGGATATGGGGATACGCGGACATGGGGACATGGGGATATGGGGATATGGGGACATGGGGATATGGGGATATGGGGATATGGGGACATGGCGATATGGGGATATGGGGATATGGGGATATGGGGACATGGGGATATGGGGATATGGGGTTATGGGGATATGGGGATATGGGGATATGGGGACATGGGGATATGGGGATATGGGGATATGGGGACATGGCGATATGGGGATATGGGGATATGGGTATATGGGGACATGGGGATATGGGAATATGGTGATATGGGGATATGGGGACATGGGGACATGGGGATTTGGGTATGTAGGGACATGGGTATATGGGGATATGGGGATATGGGACTATGGGGATTTGGGGACATGGGGACATGGGGACATGGGGACATGGGGACATGGCGACATGGGGACATGGGGACAGGAGGACATGGGGACCTGGGGACATGGGGATATGGGGTATATGGGGATATGGGGATATGGGGGATATGGGGATATGGGGACATGGGGATAAAGGGATATGGGGATATGGGGATATGGGGACATGGGGATATGGGGATATGGGGACATGGGGACATGGCGACATGGGGACATGGGGATATGGGGATATGGGGACATGGGGATATGGGGATATGGGGATATGGGGATATGGGGACATGTGGATATGGGGATATGGGAATATGGGGACATGGGGACATGGGGACATGGGGATTTGGGTATATGGGGACATGGGGATATGGGCATATGTGGACATGGGTATATGGGGATATGGGGATATGGGGAGATGGGGATATGGGGATATGGGGATATCGGGATATGGGGATATGGGAATATGGGGATATGGGGATATGGGGATATCGGGATATGGGGACATGGGGGATATGGGGACATGGGGATATGGGGATATGGGGACATGGGGACATGGCGACATGGGGACATGGGGATATGGGGATATGGGGATATGGGGACACGGGGACATGGGGAGATGGGGATATGGGGATATGTGGAGATGGGGATATGGGAATATGGGGACATCGGGATATGGGGACATGGGGACATGGGGATTTGGATATATGGGGACATGGGGATATGGGCATATGCGGATATGGGGACCTGGGGACATGGGAATATGGCGGATATGGGGATATGGGGATATGGGGATATGGGGATATAGGGATATGGGGATATGGGGTTATGGGGGCATGGGGATATGGGGATATGGGGACATGGGGACATGTCGACATGGGGACATGGGGATATGGAGATATGGGGATATGGGGATATGGGGACATGGGGACATGGGGATATGGGGATATGGGGATATGGGGATATGTGATGATGGGGATATGGTAATATGGGGACATGGGGATATGGGGACATGGGGACATGGGGATTTGGGTATATGGGGATATGGGGATATGGGCATATGCGGATATGGGGATATGGGGACATGGGGATATGGGGATATGGGGACATGGGGATATGGGGACATGGGGACATGGGGATTTGGGTATATGGGGACATGGGTATATGGGGATATGGTGACATGGGGAAATGGGGATATGGGGATATGGGGATATGGGGATATGGGGATATGAGGATATGGGGATATCGGGATATGGGGACATGGGGGATATGGGGACATGGGAACAAGGGGAAATGCGGATATTAGGAAATGGGGACATGGAGACATGGGGGTATGGGGACATGGGGACATGGGGATATGCGGACATAGGGACATGGGGATATGGGGATATGGGGACATGGGGATATGGGGACATGGGGATATGGGGATATGGGGACATGGGGATATGGGGATATGGGGTTATGGGGATATGGGGATATGGGGATATGAAGACATGGGGATATGGGGATATGGGGATATGGGGGACATGGGGATATGGGGACATGGGGATATGGGGATATGGGGATATGGGGATATGGGGACATGGGGATATGGGAATATGGTGATATGGGGATATGGGGACATGGGGACATGGGGATTTGGGTATATAGGGACATGGGTATATGGGGATATGGGGATATGGGGATATGGGGACATGGGGACATCGGGACATGGGGATTTGGTTATATGGGGATATGGGGACATGGCGATATGGGGATATGGGGATATGGGGACATGGGGATATGGGGATATGTGGATATGGGGATATGGGGATATGGGGATAATGGGGATATGGGGTATATGGGGATATGGGGGATATGGGGACATGGGGATAAGGGGATATGGGGATATGGGGATATGGGAATATGGGGATGTGGGGACAAGGGGATAAGGGGATATGGGGACATGGGGACATGGGGACATGGGGATATGGGGATATGGGGATATGGGGACATGTGGATATGGGGATATGGGAATATGGGGACATTGGGACATGGGGACAAGGGGATTTGGGTATATGGGGACATGGGGATATGGGCATATGTGAATATGGGTATATGGGGATATGGGGACATGGGGAGATGGGGATATGGGGATATGGGGATATGGGGATATGGGGATATGGGGACATGGGGGACATGGGGATATGGGGATATGGGGACATGGGGACATGATGATATGGGGATATGGGGATATGGGGATATGGGGACATGGGGAAATGTGGACATGGGGACATGGGGACATGGGGATATGGGGATATGGGGATATGGGCATATGGGGACATGGGGACATGGGGACATGGGGATATGGGGATAAGGGGAAATGGGGATATGGGGATATGGGGATATGGGGACATGGGGATATGGGGATATGAGGATATGGGGATATGGGGACATGGGGACATGGAGAGTTGGGGATATGTGGATATGGGGAGATGGGGAGATGGGGAGATGGGGATATGGGGACATGGGGGATATGGGGACATGGGAACATGGGGATAATGGGATATGGGGATATGGGGATATCGGGATATGGGGACATGGGGGATATGGGGACATGGGAACATGGGGATAAGGGGATATGGGGATATGGGGACATGGGGACATGGGGATATGGTGATATGGGGATATGGGGATATGGGGACATGGGGACATGGGCTATGGGGACATGGGGATATAGGGACATGGGATATGGGAATATGGGGATATGGGGACATGGGGATATGGGGATATGTGGATATGGGGATATAGGGATATGGGGACATGGGGACATGGGGATATGCGGACATGGGGATATGGGAATATGGGAATATGGGGATATGGGGACTTGGGGATATGGGGATATGGGGTTATGGGGATATGGGGATATGGGGATATGGGGATATGGAGACATGGGGATATGGGGATATGGGGATATGGGTATATGGGGACATGGGGATATGGGAATATGGTGATATGGGGATATGGGGACATGGGGACATGGGGATTTGGGTATATAGGGACATGGGTATATGGGGATATGGGGATATGGGGATATGGGGACATGGGGACATGGGGACATAGGGACATGGGGATTTGGTTATATGGGGATATGGGGATATGGGGATATGGGGACATGGGGACATGGGGATATGGGGACATGGGGACATGGCGACATGGGGACAAGGGATATGTGGATATGGGGATATGGGGACCTGGGGACATGGGGATATGGGGAATATGGGGATATGGGGATATGGGGATATGGGGATATGGGGATATGGGGACATGGGGATATGGGGATATGGGGACATGGGGACATGGCGACATGGGGACATGGGGATATGGGGATATGGGGATATGGGGACACGGGGACATGGGGAGATGGGGATATGGGGATATGTGGAGATGGGGATATGGGAATATGGGGACATCGGGATATGGGGACATGGGGACATGGGGATTTGGATATATGGGGACATGGGGATATGGGCATATGCGGATATGGGGATATGGGGACATGGGGATATGGGGATATGGGGACATGGGGATATGGGGACATGGGTCATGGGGATTTGGGTATATGGGGACATGGGTATATGGGGATATGGGGACATGGGGAGATGGGGATATGGGGATATGGGGATATGGGGATATGGGGATATGGGGATATCGGGATATGGGGACATGGGGGATATGGGGACATGGGAACATGGGGATATGGGGATATGGGTATATGGGGACATGGAGACATGGGGATATGGGGACATGGGGATATGGGGATTTGGGGACATGGGGATATGCGGATATGGGGATATGGGTATATGGGGACATGGGGATATGGGAATATGGTGATATGGGGATATGGGGACATGGGGACATGGGGATTTGGGTATATAGGGACATGGGTATATGGGGATATGGGGATATGGGGACATGGGGACATGGGGACATAGGGACATGGGGATTTGGTTATATGGGGATATGGGGATATGGGGATATGGGGACATGGGGACATGGGGATATGGGGACATGGGGACATGGCGACATGGGGACATGGGGATATGTGGATATGGGGATATGGGGACCTGGGGACATGGGGATATGGGGGATATGGGGATATGGGGATATGGGGATATGGGAATATGGGGATATGGGGACATGGGGATATGGGGATATGGGGACATGGGGACATGGCGACATGGGGACATGGGGATATGGGGATATGGGGATATGGGGACACGGGGACACGGGGAGATGGGGATATGGGGATATGTGGAGATGGGGATATGGGAATATGGGGACATCGGGATATGGGGACATGGGGACATGGGGATTTGGATATATGGGGACATGGGGATATAGGCATATGCGGATATGGGGATATGGGGACATGGGGATATGGGGATATGGGGACATGGGGATATGGGGACATGGGTCATGGGGATTTGGGTATATGGGGACATGGGTATATGGGGATATGGGGACATGGGGAGATGGGGATATGGGGATATGGGGATATGGGGATATGGGGATATCGGGATATGGGGACATGGGGGATATGGGGACATGGGAACATGGGGATATGGGGATATGGGTATATGGGGACATGGAGACATGGGGATATGGGGACATGGGGATATGGGGATATGCGGATATAGGGACATGGGGATATGGGGATATGGGGATATGGGGACATGGGGATATGGGGACATGGGGATATGGGGATATGGGGACATGGGGATATGGGGATATGGGGTTATGGGGATATGGGGATATGGGGATATGAATACATGGGGATATGGCGATATGGGGATATGGGGGACATGGGGATATGGGGACATGTGGATATGGGGATATGGGGATATGGGGATATGTGTATATGGGGACATGGGGATATGGGAATATGGTGATATGGGGATATGGGGACATGGGGACATGGGGATTTGGGTATATAGGGACATGGGTATATGGGGATATGGGGATATTGGGATATGGGGATATGGGGACATGGGGACATGGGGACATAGGGACATGGGGATTTGGTTATATGGGGATATGGGGACATGGCGATATGGGGATATGGGGATATGGGGACATGGGGATATGGGGACATGGGGACATGGGGATTTGGCTGTATTGGGACATGGGTATATGGGGATATGGGGACATGGGGAGATGGGGATATGGGGATATGGGGATATGGGGATATGGGGATATGGGGATATCGGGATATGGGGACATGGGGGATATGGGGACATGGGAACATGGGGACATGGGGATATGGGGATATGGGGACATGGAGACATGGGGATATGGGGACATGGGGATATGGGGATATGGGGATATGGGATATGGGGACATGGGGATATGGGAATATGGTGATATGGGGATATGGGGACATGGGGACATGGGGATTTGGGTATACAGGGACATGGGTATATGGGGATATGGGGATATGGGGATATGGGGATATGGGGACATGTGGACATGGGGACATGGGGACATGGGGATTTGGCTATATGGGGACATGGGTATATGGGGATATGGGGACATGGGGAGATGGGGATATGGGGATATGGGGATAAGGGGATATGGGGATATGGGGATATGGGGATATGGGGACATGGGGATATGGGGATATGGGGACATGGGGACATGGCGACATGGGGACACGGGCATATGGGGATATGGGGATATGGTGATATGGGGACACGGGGACATGGGGATATGGGGATATGGTGATATGGGGATATGTGGAGATGGGGATATGGGAATATGGGGACATCGGGATATGGGGACATGGGGACATGGGGATTTGGGTATATGGGGACATGGGGATATGGGCATATGCGGATATGGGGATATGGGGACATGGGGATATGGGGACATGGGGATATGGGGACATGGGGACATGGGGATTTGGGTATATGGGGACATGGGTATATGGGGATATGGGGACATGTGGAGATGGGGATATGGGGATATGGGGATATGGGGATATGGGGACATGGGGGATATGGGGACATGGGAACATGGGGATATGGGGATATGGGGATATGGGGACATGGAGACATGGGGATATGGGGACATGGGGATATGGGGACATGGGGATTTGGGTATATGGGGACATGGGTATATGGGGATATGGGGATATGGGGATATGGGGATATGGGGACATGGGGACATGGGGACATAGGGACATGGGGATTTGGTTATATGGGGATATGGGGATATTGGGATATGGGGACATGGGGACATGGGGTTATGGGGACATGGGGACATGGCGACATGGGGACATGGGGATATGTGGATATGGGGATATGGGGATATGGGGGATATGGGGATATGGGGATATGGGGGATATGGGTATATGGGGACATGGGGATATGGGGATATGGGGATATGGGGATATGGGGATATGGGGACACCGGGACACGGGGATATGGGGATATGGGGATATGGTGACCTGGGGACATGGGGATTTGGGGGATATGGGGATATGGGGATATGGGGGATATGGGGATATGGGGACATGGGGACATGGCGACATGGGGACATGGGGATATGGGGATATGGGGATATGGGGATATGGGGACAGGGGGACATGGGGATATGGGGATATGGGGATATGGGGATATGTGGAGATGGGGATCTGGGAATATGGGGACATCGGGATATGGGGACATGGGGACATGGGGATTTGGGTATATGGGGACATGGGGATATGGGCATATGCGGATATGGGGATATGGGGACATGGGGATATGGGAATATGGGGACATGGGGATATGGGGACATGGGGACATGGGGATTTGGGTATATAGGGACATGGGTATATGGGGATATGGGGATATGGGGATATGGGGATATGGGGACATGGGGACATGGGGACATGGGGACATAGGGACATGGGGATTTGGTTATATGGGGATATGGGGACATGGCGATATTGGGATATGGGGATATGGGGACATGGGGATATGGGGACATGGGGACATGGGGATTTGGCTATATGGGGACATGGGTATATGGGGATATGGGGACATGGGGAGATGGGGATATGGGGATATGGGGATATGGGGATATGGGGATATGGGGATATGGGGACATGTGGACATGGGGACATGGGGATATGTGGATATGGGGATATGGGGAACTGGGGACATGGGGATATGGGGGATATGGGGATATGGAGATATGGGGGATATGGGGATATGGGGACATGGGGATAAGGGGATATGGGGATATGGGGATATGGGGATATGGGGATATGGGGACATGGGGATATGGGGATATGGGGACATGGGGACATGGCGACATGGGGACATGGGCATATGGGGATATGGGGATATGGGGACATGGGGATATGGGGATATGCGGATATGGGGACACGGGGACATGGGGATATGGGGATATGGGGACATGGGGATATGGGCATATGCGGATATGGGGATATGGGGACATGGGGATATGGGGACATGGGGATATGGGGACATGGGGACATGGGGATTTGGGTATATGGGGACATGGGTATATGGGGATATGGGGACATGTGGAGATGGGGATATGGGGATATTGGGATATGGGGATATGGGGACATGGGGGATATGGGGACATGGGAACATGGGGATATGGGGATATGGGGATATGGGGACATGGAGACATGGGGATATGGGGACATGGGGATATGGGGACATGGGGATTTGGGTATATGGGGACATGGGTATATGGGGATATGGGGATATGGGGATATGGAGATATGGGGACATGGGGACATGGGGACATAGGGACATGGGGATTTGGTTATATGGGGATATGGGGATATTGGGATATGGGGACATGGGGACATGGGGTTATGGGGACATGGGGACATGGCGACATGGGGACATGGGGATATGTGGATATGGGGATATGGGGATATGGGGGATATGGGGATATGGGGATATGGGGGATATGGGGATATGGGGACATGGGGATATGGGGATATGGGGATATGGGGATATGGGGATATGGGGATATGGGGATATGGGGACACCGGGACACGGGGATATGGGGATATGGGGATATGGTGACCTGGGGACATGGGGATTTGGGGGATATGGGGATATGGGGATATGGGGGATATGGGGATATGGGGACATGGGGATATGGGGATATGTGGATATGGGGATATGGGGACATGGGGATATGGGGATATGGGGACATGGGGACATGGCGACATGGGGACATGGGGATATGGGGATATGGGGATATGGGGATATGGGGACAGGGGGACATGGGGATATGGGGATATGGGGATATGGGGATATGTGGAGATGGGGATCTGGGAATATGGGGACATCGGGATATGGGGACATGGGGACATGGGGATTTGGGTATATGGGGACATGGGGATATGGGCATATGCGGATATGGGGATATGGGGACATGGGGATATGGGAATATGGGGACATGGGGATATGGGGACATGGGGACATGGGGATTTGGGGAAATAGGGACATGGGTATATGGGGATATGGGGATATGGGGATATGGGGATATGGGGACATGGGGACATGGGGACATAGGGACATGGGGATTTGGTTATATGGGGATATGGGGACATGGCGATATTGGGATATGGGGATATGGGGACATGGGGATATGGGGACATGGGGACATGGGGATTTGGCTATATGGGGACATGGGTATATGGGGATATGGGGACATGGGGAGATGGGGATATGGGGATATGGGGATATGGGGATATGGGGATATGGGGATATGGGGACATGTGGACATGGGGACATGGGGATATGTGGATATGGGGATATGGGGAACTGGGGACATGGGGATATGGGGGATATGGGGATATGGGGATATGGGGGATATGGTGATATGGGGACATGGGGATAAGGGGATATGGGGATATGGGGATATGGGGATATGGGGATATGGGGACATGGGGATATGGGGATATGGGGACATGGGGACATGGCGACATGGGGACATGGGCATATGGGGATATGGGGATATGGGGACATGGGGATATGGGGATATGCGGATATGGGGACACGGGGACATGGGGATATGGGGATATGGGGATATGTGGAGATGGGGATATGGGAATATGGGGACATCGGGATATGGGGACATGGGGATTTGGCTATATGGGGACATGGGGATATCGGGACATGGGGACATGGGGACATGGGGATTTGGCTATATGGGGACATGGGTATATGGGGATATGGGGACATGGGGAGATGGGGATATGGGGATATGGGGATATGGGGACATGGGGATAAGGGGATATGGGGATATGGGGATATGGGGATATGGGGATATGGGGACATGGGGACATGGCGACATGGGGACATGGGCATATGGGGATATGGGGATATGGGGGATATGGGGATATGGGGACATGGGGATAAGGGGATATGGGGATATGGTGATATGGGGAAATGGGGATATGGGGACATGGGGATATGGTGATATGGGGACATGGGGACATGGCGACATGGGGACATGGGCATATGGGGATATGGGGATATGGGGACATGGGGATATGGGGATATGCGGATATGGGGACACGGGGACATGGGGATATGGGGATATGGGGATATGGGGATATGTGGAGATGGGGATATGGGAATATGGGGACATCGGGATATGGGGACATGGGGATTTGGCTATATGGGGACATGGGGATATGGGGACATGGGGACATGGGGACATGGGGATTTGGCTATATGGGGACATGGGTATATGGGGATATGGGGACATGGGGAGATGGGGATATGGGGATATGGGGATATGGGGATATGGGGATATGGGGATATCGGGATATGGGGACATGGGGGATATGGGGACATGGGGACATGGGGATATGGGGATATGGGGATATGGGGACATGGAGACATGGGGATATGGGGACATGGGGATATGGGGATATGGGGATATGGGTATATGGGGACATGGGGATATGGGAATATGGTGATATGGGTATATGGGGACATGGGGATATGGGCATATGTGGATATGGGGATATGGGGACATGGGGATATGGGGACATGGGGATATGGGGATTTGGGTATATGGGGACATGGGTATATGGGGATATGGGGACATGGGGAGATGGGGATATGGGGATATGGGGATATGGGGATATGGGGACATGGGGCATATGGGGACATGGGAACATGGGGATATGGGGATATGGGGATATGGGGACATGGAGACATGGGGATATGGGGACATGGGGATATGGGGACATGGGGATTTGGGTATATGGGGACATGGGTATATGGGGATATGGGGATATGGGGATATGGGGATATGGGGACATGGGGACATGGGGACATAGGGACATGGGGATTTGGTTATATGGGGATATGGGGATATGGGGATATGGGGACATGGGGACATGGGGTTATGGGGACATGGGGACATGGCGACATGGGGACATGGGGATATGTGGATATGGGGATATGGGGATATGGGGGATATGGGGATATGGGGATATGGGGGATATGGGGATATGGGGACATGGGGATATGGGAATATGGGGATATGGGGATATGGGGATATGGGGATATGGGGATATGGGGATATGGGGAAACCGGGACACGGGGATATGGGGATATGGGAATATGGTGACCTGGGGACATGGGGATATGGGGGATATGGGGATATGGGGATATGGGGGATATGGGGATATGGGGACATGGGGATAAGGGGATATGGGGATATGGGGATATGTGGATATGGGGATATGGGGACATGGGGATATGGGGATATGGGGACATGGGGACATGGCGACATGGGGATTTGGGATATGGGGATATGGGGATATGGGGATATGGGGACACGGGGACATGGGGATATGGGGATATGGGGATATGGGGATATGTGGAGATGGGGATCTGGGAATATGGGGACATCGGGATATGGGGACATGGGGATTTGGGTATATGGGGACATGGGGATATGGGCATATGCGGATATGGGGATATGGGGACATGGGGATATGGCGATATGGGGACATGGGGATATGGGGACATGGGGACATGGGGATTTGTGTATATGGGGACATGGGTATATGGGGATATGGGGACATGGGGAGATGGGGATATGGGGATATGGGGATATGGGGATATGGGGATATCGGGATATGGGGACATGGGGGATATGGGGACATGGGAACATGGGGATATGGGGATATGGGGATATGGGGACATGGAGACATGGGGATATGGGGACATGGGGATATGGGGATATGGGGATATGGGTATATGGGGACATGGGGATATGGGAATATGGTGATATGGGGATATGGGGACATGTGGACATGGGGATTTGGGTATATAGGGCCATGGGTATATGGGGATATGGGGATATGGGGATATGCGGATATGGGGACATGGGGACATGGGGACATAGGGACATGGGGATTTGGTTATATGGGGATATGGGGATATGGGGATATGGGGACATGGGTACATGGGGATATGGGGACATGGGTACATGGGGATATGGGGACATGGGGACATGGCGACATGGGGATATGGGGATATGTGGATATGGGGATATGGGGACCTGGGGACATGGGGGATATGGGGATATGGGGATATGGGGGATATGGGGATATGGGGACATGGGGATAAGGGGATATGGGGATATGGGGATATGGGGATATAGGGATATGGGGACATGGGGATATGGGGACATGGGGACATGTGGAGATGTGGATATGGGAATATGGGGACATCGGGATATGGGGACATGGGGACATGGGGATTTGGGTATATGGGGACATGGGGATATGGGCATATGCGGATATGGGGATATGGGGACATGGGGATATGGGGATATGGGGACATGGGGATATGGGGACATGGGGACATGGGGATTTGGGTATATGGGAAAATGGGTATATGGGGATATGGGGACATGGGGAGATGGGGATATGGGGATATGGGGACATGGAGACATGGGGATATGGGGACATGCGGATATAGGACATGGGGATATGGGGATATGGGGATATGGGGACATGGGGACATGGCGACATGGGGACATGGGGATATGGGGATATGGGGATATGGGGATATGGGGACACGGGGACACGGGGATATGGGGATATGGGGATATGGGGATATGCTTCGATGGGGATATGGGAATATGGGGACATCGGGATATGGGGATATGGGGTCATGGGGATATGGGGATATGGGGACATGGGGATATGGGGACATGGGGACATGGGGATTTGGGTATATGGGGACATGGGTATATGGGGATATGGGGACATGGGGAGATGGGGATATGGGGATATGGGGATATGGGGATATGGGGATATCGGGATATGGGGACATGGGGGATATGGGGACATGGGAACATGGGGATATGTGGATATGGGGATATGGGGACATGGGGATATGGGGATATGGGGTCATGGGGATATGGGGATATGGGGACATGGGGATATGGGGACATGGGGACATGGGGATTTGGGTATATGGGGACATGGGTATATGGGGACATGGGGACATGGGGATATGGGGACATGGGGACATGGCGACATGGGGACATGGGGATATGTGGATATGGGGATATGGGGACCTGGGGACATGGGGATATGGGGGATATGGGGATATGGGGATATGGGGGATATGGGGATATGGGGACATGGGGATAAGGGGATATGGGGATATGGGGATATGGGGATATGGGGACATGGGGATATGGGGATATGGGGACATGGGGACATGGCGACATGGGGACATGGGGATATGGGGATATGGGAATATGGGGATATGGGGACACGGGGACATGGGGATATGGGGATCTGGGGATATGGGGATATGTGGAGATGGGGATATGGGAATATGGGGACATCGGGATATGGGGACATGGGGACATGTGGTTTTGGGTATATGAGGACATGGGGATATGGGCATATGCGGATATGGGGATATGGGGACATGGGGATATGGGGATATGGGGGCATGGGGATATGGGGACATGGGGACATGGGGATTTGGGTATATGGGGACATGGGTATATGGGGATATGGGGACATGGGGAGATGGGGATATGGGGATATGGGGATATGGGTATATGGGGATATCGGGATATGGGGACATGGGGGATATGGGGACATGGGAACATGGGGATATGCGGATATTGGGACATGGAGACATGGGGATATTGGGACATGGGGATATGGGGATATGGGGATATGGGGGACATGGGGATATGGGGACACGGGGATATGGGGACATGGGGATATGGGGATATGGGTTTATGGGGATATGGGGATATGGGGATATGAAGACATGGGGATATGGGGATATGGGGATATGGGGGACATGGGGATATGGGGACATGGCGATATGGGGACATGGGGATATGGGGATATGGGGATATGGGGACATGGGGATATGGGGATATGGGGACATGGGGATATGGGGTTATGGGTATATGGGGACATGGGGTCATGGGGATTTGGGTATATGGGGACATGGGTATATGGGGATATGGGGACATGGGGAGATGGGGATATGGGGATATGGGGATATGGGGATATGGGGATATCGGGATATGGGGACATGGGGGATATGGGGACATGGGAACATGGGGATATGGGGATATGGGGATATGGGGACATGGAGACATGGGGATTTGGGGACATGGGGATATGGGGATATGCGGATATAGGGACATGGGGATATGGGGATATGGGGATATGGGGACATGGGGATATGGGGACATGGGGATATGGGGATATGGGGACATGGGAATATGGGGATATGGGGTTATGGGGATATGGGGATATGGGGATATGAAGACATGGGGATATGGGGATATGGGGGACATGGGGATATGGGGACATGGGGATATGGGGACATGGGGATATGGGGATATGGGATATGGGGATATGGGGACATGGGGATATGGGGATATGGGTATATGGGGACATGGGGATATGGGAATATGGTGATATGGGGATATGGGGACATGGGGACATGGGGATTTGGGTATATAGGGACATGGGTATATGGGGATATGGGGATATGTGGATATGGGGATATGGGGATATGGGGATATGGGGATATGGGGACATGGGGATATGGGGATATGGGGACATGGGGACATGGCGACATGGGCACATGGGGATATGGGGATATGGGGATATGGGGACACGGGGACATGGGGATATGGGGATATGGGGATATGTGGAGATGGGGATATGGGAATATGGGGACATCGGGATATGGGGACATGGGGACATGGGGATTTGGATATATGGGGACATGGGAATATGGGCATATGCGGATATGGGGATATGGGGACATGGGGATATGGGGATATGGGGACATGGGGATATGGGGACATGGGTCATGGGGATTTGGGTATATGGGGACATGGGGATATGGGCATATGCGGATATGGGGATATGGGGACATGGGGATATGGGGATATGGGGGCATGGGGATATGGGGACATGGGGACATGGGGATTTGGGTATATGGGGACATGGGTATATGGGGATATGGGGACATGGGGAGATGGGGATATGGGGATATGGGGATATGGGGATATGGGTATATGGGGATATCGGGATATGGGGACATGGGGGATATGGGGACATGGGAACATGGGGATATGCGGATATTGGGACATGGAGACATGGGGATATTGGGACATGGGGATATGGGGATATGGGGATATGGGGGACATGGGGATATGGGGACACGGGGATATGGGGACATGGGGATATGGGGATATGGGTTTATGGGGATATGGGGATATGGGGATATGAAGACATGGGGATATGGGGATATGGGGATATGGGGGACATGGGGATATGGGGACATGGCGATATGGGGACATGGGGATATGGGGATATGGGGATATGGGGACATGGGGATATGGGGATATGGGGACATGGGGATATGGGGTTATGGGTATATGGGGACATGGGGTCATGGGGATTTGGGTATATGGGGACATGGGTATATGGGGATATGGGGACATGGGGAGATGGGGATATGGGGATATGGGGATATGGGGATATGGGGATATCGGGATATGGGGACATGGGGGATATGGGGACATGGGAACATGGGGATATGGGGATATGGGGATATGGGGACATGGAGACATGGGGATTTGGGGACATGGGGATATGGGGATATGCGGATATAGGGACATGGGGATATGGGGATATGGGGATATGGGGACATGGGGATATGGGGACATGGGGATATGGGGATATGGGGACATGGGAATATGGGGATATGGGGTTATGGGGATATGGGGATATGGGGATATGAAGACATGGGGATATGGGGATATGGGGGACATGGGGATATGGGGACATGGGGATATGGGGACATGGGGATATGGGGATATGGGATATGGGGATATGGGGACATGGGGATATGGGGATATGGGTATATGGGGACATGGGGATATGGGAATATGGTGATATGGGGATATGGGGACATGGGGACATGGGGATTTGGGTATATAGGGACATGGGTATATGGGGATATGGGGATATGTGGATATGGGGATATGGGGATATGGGGATATGGGGATATGGGGACATGGGGATATGGGGATATGGGGACATGGGGACATGGCGACATGGGCACATGGGGATATGGGGATATGGGGATATGGGGACACGGGGACATGGGGATATGGGGATATGGGGATATGTGGAGATGGGGATATGGGAATATGGGGACATCGGGATATGGGGACATGGGGACATGGGGATTTGGATATATGGGGACATGGGAATATGGGCATATGCGGATATGGGGATATGGGGACATGGGGATATGGGGATATGGGGACATGGGGATATGGGGACATGGGTCATGGGGATTTGGGTATATGGGGACATGGGTATATGGGGATATGGGGACATGGGGAGATGTGGATATGGGGATATGGGGATATGGGGATATGGGGATATGGGGATATCGGGATATGGGGACATGGGGGATATGGGGACATGGGAACATGGGGATATGGGGATATGGTTATATGGGGACATGGAGACATGGGGATATGGGGACATGGGGATATGGGGATATGCGGATATAGGGACATGGGGATATGGGGATATGGGGATATGGGGACATGGGGATATGGGGACATGGGGATATGGGGATATGGGGACATGGGGATATGGGGATATGGGGTTATGGGGATATGGGGATATGGGGATATGAAGACATGGGGATATGGTGATATGGGGATATGGGGGACATGGGGATATGGGGACATGGGGATATGGGGATATGGGGATATGGGGATATGGGTATATGGGGACATGGGGATATGGGAATATGGTGATATGGGGATATGGGGACATGGGGACATGGGGATTTGGGTATATAGGGACATGGGTATATGGGGATATGGGGATATGGGGATATGGGGACATGGGGACATGGGGACATAGGGACATGGGGATTTGGTTATATGGGGATATGGGGACATGGCGATATGGGGATATGGGGATATGGGGACATGGGGATATGGGGACATGGGGACATGGGGATTTGGGTATATGGGGACATGGGTATATGGGGATATGGGGACATGGGGAGATGGGGATATGGGGATATGGGGATATGGGGATATGGGGATATGGGGATATGGGGATATCGGGATATGGGGACATGGGGGATATGGGGACATGGGAACATGGGGACATGGGGACATGGGGATTTGGGTATATGGGGATATGGGGACATGGGGAGATGGGGATATGGGGATATGGGGATATGGGGATATGGGGATATGGGGATATCGGGATATGGGGACATGGGGGATATGGGGACATGGGAACATGGGGATATGAGGATATGGGGACATGGGGACATGGAGACATGGGGATATGGGGACATGGGGATATGGTGATATGGGGATATGGGTATATGGGGACATAGGTATATGGGAATATGGTGATATGGGGATATGGGGACATGGGGACATGGGGATTTGGGTATATAGGGCCATGGGTATATGGGGATATGGGGATATGGGTATATGGGGACATGGGGATATGGGGATATGCTTAGATGGGGATATGGGAATATGGGGACATCGGGATATGGGGATATGGGGACATGGGGATTTGGGTATATGGGGATATGGGGATATGGGGATATGGGGACATGGGGACATGGGGACATAGGGACATGGGGATTTGGTTATATGGGGATATGGGGATATGGGGATATGGGGACATGGGGACATGGGGATATGGGGACATGGGGACATGGCGACATGGGGACATGGGGATATGTGGATATGGGGATATGGGGACCTGGGGACATGGGGATATGGGGGATATGGGGATATGGGGATATGGGGGATATGGGGATATGGGGACATGGGGATAAGGGGATATGGGGATATGGGGATGTGGGGATATGGGGACATGGGAATATGGGGATATGGGGACATGGGGACATGGCGACATGGGGACATGGGGATATGGGGATATGGGAATATGGGGATATGGGGACACGGGGACATGGGGATATGGGGATATGGGGATATGGGGATATGTGGAGATGGGGATATGGGAATATGGGGACATCGGGATATGGGGACATGGGGACATGGGGTTTTGGGTATATGAGGACATGGGGATATGGGCATATGCGGATATGGGGATATGGGGACATGGGGATATGGGGATATGGGGACATGGGGATATGGGGACATGGGGACATGGGGATTTGGGTATATGGGGACATGGGTATATGGGGATATGGGGACATGGGGAGATGGGGATATGGGGATATGGGGATATGGGGATATGGGTATATGGGGATATCGGGATATGGGGACATGGGGGATATGGGGACATGGGAACATGGGGATATGCGGATATTGGGACATGGAGACATGGGGATATTGGGACATGGGGATATGGGGATATGGGGATATGGGGGACATGGGGATATGGGGACACGGGGATATGGGGACATGGGGATATGGGGATATGGGTTTATGGGGATATGGGGATATGGGGATAAGAAGACATGGGGATATGGGGATATGGGGATATGGGGGACATGGGGATATGGGGACATGGCGATATGGGGACATGGGGATATGGGGATATGGGGATATGGGGATATGGGGATATGGGGACATGGGGATATGGGGTTATGGGTATATGGGGACATGGGGTCATGGGGATTTGGGTAGATGGGGACATGGGTATATGGGGATATGGGGACATGGGGAGATGGGGATATGGGGATATGGGGATATGGGGATATGGGGATATCGGGATATGGGGACATGGGGGATATGGGGACATGGGAACATGGGGATATGGGGATATGGGGATATGGGGACATGGAGACATGGGGATTTGGGGACATGGGGATATGGGGATATGCGGATATAGGGTCATGGGGATATGGGGGTATGGGGACATGGGGACATGGGGATATGGGGACATGGGGATATGGGGATATGGGGACATGGGGATATGGGGATATGGGGTTATGGGGATATGGGGATATGGGGATATGAAGACATGGGTATATGGGGATATGGGGGACATGGGGATATGGGGACATGGGGATATGGGGACATGGGGATATGGGGATATGGGATATGGTGATATGGGGACATGGGGATATGGGGATATGGGTATATGGGGACATGGGGATATGGGAATATGGTGATATGGGGATATGGGGACATGGGGACATGGGGATTTGGGTATATAGGGACATGGGTATATGGGGATATGGGGATATGTGGATATGGGGATATGGGGATATGGGGATATGGGGATATGGGGACATGGGGATATGGGGATATGGGGACATGGGGACATGGCGACATGGGCACATGGGGATATGGGGATATGGGGATATGGGGACACGGGGACATGGGGATATGGGGATATGGGGATATGTGGAGATGGGGATATGGGAATATGGGGACATCGGGATATGGGGACATGGGGACATGGGGATTTGGATATATGGGGACATGGGGATATGGGCATATGCGGATATGGGGATATGGGGACATGGGGATATGGGGATATGGGGACATGGGGATATGGGGACATGGGTCATGGGGATTTGGGTATATGGGGACATGGGTATATGGGGATATGGGGACATGGGGAGATGGGGATATGGGGATATATGGATATGGGGATATGGGGATATGGGGATATGGGGATATGCGGATATAGGGACATGGGGATATGGGGATATGGGGATATGGGGACATGGGGATATGGGGACATGGGGATATGGGGATATGGGGACATGGGGATATGGGGATATGGGGTTATGGGGATATGGGGATATGGGGATATGAAGACATGGGGATATGGTGATATGGGGATATGGGGGACATGGGGATATGGGGACATTGGGATATGGGGATATGGGGATATGGGGACATGGGGATATGGGAATATGGTGATATGGGGATATGGGGACATGGGGACATGGGGATTTGGGTATATAGGGACATGGGTATATGGGGATATGGGGATATGGGGATATGGGGACATGGGGACATGGGGACATAGGGACATGGGGATTTGGTTATATGGGGATATGGGGACATGGCGATATGGGGATATGGGGATATGGGGACATGGGGATATGGGGACATGGGGACATGGGGATTTGGGTATATGGGGACATGGGTATATGGGGATATGGGGACATGGGGAGATGGGGATATGGGGATATGGGGATATGGGGATATGGGGATATGGGGATATGGGGATATCGGGATATGGGGACATGGGGGATATGGGGACATGGGAACATGGGGATATGGGGATATGGGGATATGGGGACATGGAGACATGGGGATATGGGGACATGGGGATAAGGGGATATGGGGATATGGGTATATGGGGACATGGGGATATGGGAATATGGTGATATGGGGATATGGGGACATGGGGACATGGGGATTTGGGTATACAGGGACATGGGTATATGGGGATATGGGGATATGGGGATATGGGGATATGGGGACATGTGGACATGGGGACATGGGGATATGTGGATATGGGGATATGGGGAACTGGGGACATGGGGATATGGGGGATATGGGGATATGGGGATATGGGGGATATGGGGATATGGGGACATGGGGATAAGGGGATATGGGGATATGGGGATATGGGGATATGGGGATATGGGGATATGGGGACATGGGGATATGGGGATATGGGGACATGGGGACATGGCGACATGGGGACATGGGCATATGGGGATATGGGGATATGGGGATATGGGGACACGGGGACATGGGGATATGGGAATATGGGGACATCGGGATATGGGGACATGGGGATTGGCGTATATGGGGACATGGGGATATGGGCATATGCGGATATGGGGATATGGGGACATGGGGATATGGGGACATGGGGACATGGGGACATGGGGACATGGGGACATGGGTATATGGGGATATGGGGACATGGGGAGATGGGGATATGGGGATATGGGGATATGGGGATATGGGGATATCGGGATATGGGGACATGGGGGATATGGGGACATGGGAACATGGGGATATGGGGATATGGGGATATGGGGACATGGAGACATGGGGATATGGGGACATGGGGATATGGGGACATGGGGATTTGGGTATATGGGGACATGGGTATATGGGGATATGGGGATATGGGGATATGGGGACATGGGAACATGGGGACATAGGGACATGGGGATTTGGTTATATGGGGAGATGGGGATATGGGGATATGGGGACATGGGGACATGGGGATATGGGGACATGGGGACATGGCGACATGGGGACATGGGGATATGTGGATATGGGGATATGGGGATATGGGGGATATGGGGATAAGGGGATATGGGGGATATGGGGATATGGGGACATGGGGATATGGGGATATGGGGATATGGGGAACTGGGGACATGGGGATATGGGGGATATGGGGATATGGGGATATGGGGGATATGGGGATATGGGGACATGGGGATAAGGGGATATGGGGATATGGGGATATGGGGATATGGGGATATGGGGGATATGGGGATATGGGGATATGGGGGATATGGGGATATGGGGACATGGGGATAAGGGGATATGGGGATATGGGGATATGGGGATATGGGGATATGGGGACATGGGGATATGGGGATATGGGGACATGGGGACATGGCGACATGGGGACATGGGCATATGGGGATATGGGGATATGGGGATATGGGGACACGGGGACATGGGGATATGGGAATATGGGGACATCGGGATATTGGGACATGGGGACATGGGGATTTGCGTATATGGGGACATGGGGATATGGGCATATGCGGATATGGGGATATGGGGACATGGGGATATGGGGACATGGGGACATGGGGACATGGGGACATGGGGACATGGGTATATGGGGATATGGGGACATGGGGAGATGGGGATATGGGGATATGGGGATATGGGGATATGGGGATATCGGGATATGGGGACATGGGGGATATGGGGACATGGGAACATGGGGATATGGGGATATGGGGATATGGGGACATGGAGACATGGGGATATGGGGACATGGGGATATGGGGACATGGGGATTTGGGTATATGGGGACATGGGTATATGGGGATATGGGGATATGGGGATATGGGGATATGGGGACATGGGAACATGGGGACATAGGGACATGGGGATTTGGTTATATGGGGAGATGGGGATATGGGGATATGGGGACATGGGGACATGGGGATTATGGGGACATGGGGACATGGCGACATGGGGACATGGGGATATGTGGATATGGGGATATGGGGATATGGGGGATATGGGGATAAGGGGATATGGGGGATATGGGGATATGGGGACATGGGAATATGGGGATATGGGGATATGGGGATATGGGGATATGGGGACACGGGGACACGGGGATATGGGGATATGGGGATATGGTGACCTGGGGACATGGGGATATGGGGGATATGCGGATATGGGGATATGGGGGATATGGGGATATGGGGACATGGGGATAAGGGGATATGGGGATATGGGGATATGGGGATATGGGGACATGGGGATATGGGGATATGGGGACATGGGGACATGGCGACATGGGGACATGGGGATATGGGGATATGGGGATATGGGGATATGGGGACACGGGGACATGGGGATATGGGGATATGGGGATATGGGGATATGTGGACATGGGGATTTGGGTATATGGGGACATGGGGATATGGGCATATGCGGATATGGGGATATGGGGACATGGGGATATGGCGATATGGGGACATGGGGATATGGGGACATGGGGACATGGGGATTTGTGTATATGGGGACATGGGTATATGGGGATATGGGGACATGGGGAGATGGGGATATGGGGATATGGGGATATGGGGATATCGGGATATGGGGACATGGGGGATATGGGGACATGGGAACATGGGGATATGGGGATATGGGGATATGGGGACATGGAGACATGGGGATATGGGGACATGGGGATATGGGGATATGGGGATATGGGTATATGGGGACATGGGGATATGGGAATATGGTGATATGGGGACATGGGGACATGGGGACATGGGGATTTGGGTATATAGGGCCATGGGTATATGGGGATATGGGGATATGGGGACATGGGGACATGGGGACATAGGGACATGGGGATTTGGTTATATGGGGATATGGGGATATGGGGATATGGGGACATGGGGGCATGGGGATATGGGGATATGTGGAGATGGGGATATGGGAATATGGGGACATCGGGACATGGGGACATGGGGACATGGGGATTTGGATATATGGGGACATGGGGATATGGGCATATGCGGATATGGGGATATGGGGACATGGGGATATGGGGATATGGGGACATGGTTATATGGGGACATGGGTCATGGGGATTTGTGTATATGGGGACATGGGTATATGGGGATATGGGGACATGGGGAGATGGGGATATGGGGATATGGGGATATGGGGATATGGGGATATGGGGATATCGGGATATCGGGATATGGGGACATGGGGGATATGGGGACATGGGAACATGGGGATATGGGGATATTGGTATATGGGGACATGGAGACATGGGGATATGGGGACATGGGGATATGGGGATATGCGGATATAGGGACATGGGGATTTGGGTATATAGGGACATGGGTATATGGGGATATGGGGATATGGGGATATGGGTATATGGGGACATGGAGACATGGGGATATGGGGACATGGGGATATGGGGATATGGGGACATGGGGACATGGGGATTTGGGTATATAGGGACATGGGTATATGGGGATATGGGGATATGGGGATATGGGGACATGGGGACATGGGGACATAGGGACATGGGGATTTGGTTATATGGGGATATGGGGACATGGCGATATGGGGATATGGGGATATGGGGACATGGGGATATGGGGACATGGGGACATGGGAATTTGGGTATATGGGGACATGGGTATATGGGGATATGGGGACATGGGGAGATGGGGATATGGGGATATGGGGATATGGGGATATGGGGATATGGGGATATCGGGATATGGGGACATGGGGGATATGGGGACATGGGAACATGGGGATATGGGGATATGGGGATATGGGGACATGGAGACATGGGGATATGGGGACATGGGGATATGGGGATATGGGGATATGGGTATATGGGGACATGGGGATATGGGAATATGGTGATATGGGGATATGGGGACATGGGGACATGGGGATCTGGGTATACAGGGACATGGGGATATGGGGATGTGGGGATATGGGGATATGGGGATATGGGGACATGTGGACATGGGGACATGGGGATATGTGGATATGGGGATATGGGGAACTGGGGACATGGGGATATGGGGGATATGGGGATATGGGGATATGGGGGATATGGGGATATGGGGACATGGGGATAAGGGGATATGGGGATATGGGGATATGGGGATATGGGGATATGGGGACATGGGGATATGGGGATATGGGGACATGGGGACATGGCGACATGGGGACATGGGCATATGGGGATATGGGGATATGGGGATATGGGGACACGGGGACATGGGGATATGGGGATATGGGGATATGGGGATATGTGGAGATGGGAATATGGGAATATGGGGACATCGGGATATGGGGACATGGGGACATGGGGATTTGCGTATATGGGGACATGGGGATATGGGCATATGCGGATATGGGGATATGGGGACATGGGGATATGGGGACATGGGGATATGGGGACATGGGGACATGGGGATTTGGGTATATGGGGACATGGGTATATGGGGATATGGGGACATGGGGAGATGGGGATATGGGGATATGGGGATATGGGGATATGGGGATATCGGGATATGGGGACATGGGGGATATGGGGACATGGGAACATGGGGATATGGGGATATGGGGACATGGAGACATGGGGATATGGGGACATGGGGATATGGGGACATGGGGATTTGGATATATGGGGACATGGGTATATGGGGATATGTGGATATGGGGATATGGGGATATGGGGACATGGGAACATGGGGACATAGGGACATGGGGATTTGGTTATATGGGGATATGGGGATATGGGGATATGAGGACATGGGGACATGGGGATATGGGGACATGGGGACATGGCTACATGGGGACATGGGGATATGTGGATATGGGGATATGGGGATATGGGGGATATGGGGATATGGGGATATGGGGGATATGGGGATATGGGGACATGGGGATATGGGGATATGGGGATATGGGGATATGGGGATATGGGGATATGGGGACACGGGGACACGGGGATATGGGGATATGGGGATATGGTGACCTGGGGACATGGGGATATGGGGGATATGGGGATATGGGGATATGGGGGATATGGGGATATGGGGACATGGGGATAAGGGGATATGGGGATATGGGGATATGGGGATATGGGGATATGGGGACATGGGGATATGGGGATATGGGGACATGGGGACATGGCGACATGGGGACATGGGGATATGGGGATATGGGGATATGGGGACACGGGGACATGGGGATATGGGGATATGGGAATATGGGGATATGTGGAGATGGGGATCTGGGAATATGGGGACATCGGGATATGGGGACATGGGGACATGGGGATTTGGGTATATGGGGACATGGGGATATGGGCATATGCGGATATGGGGATATGGGGACATGGGGATATGGCGATATGGGGACATGGGGATATGGGGACATGGGGACATGGGGATTTGTGTATATGGGGACATGGGTATATGGGGATATGGGGACATGGGGAGATGGGGATATGGGGGTATGGGGATATGGGGATATGGGGATATGGGGATATGGGGATATCGGGATATGGGGACATGGGGGATATGGGGACATGGGAACATGGGGATATGCGGATATGGGGATATGGGGACATGGAGACATGGGGATATGGGGACATGGGGATATGGGGATATGGGGATATGGGTATATGGGGACATGGGGATATGGGAATATGGTGATATGGGGATATGGGGACATGGGGACATGGGGATTTGGGTATATAGGGCCATGGGTATATGGGGATATGGGGATATCGGGATATGGGGATATCGGGACATGGGGACATGGGGACATCGGGACATGGGGATTTGGTTATATGGGGATATGGGGATATGGGGATATGGGTATATGGGGACATGGGGATATGGGGACATGGGGACATGGCGACATGGGGATATGGGGATATGTGGATATGGGGATATGGGGACCTGGGGACATGGGGGATATGGGGATATGGGATATGGGGGATATGGGGATATGGGGACATGGGGATAAGGGGATATGTGGATATGGGGATATGGGGATATGGGGATATGGGGATATGCTGAGATGGGGATATGGGAATATGGGGACATCGGGATATGGGGATATGGGGACATGGGGATTTGGGTATATGGGGACATGGGGATATGGGCATATGCGGATATCCCCATATGGGGACATGGGGATATGGGGATATGGGGACATGGGGACATGGCGACATGGGGACATGGGGATATGGGGATATGGGGATATTTGGAGATGGGGATATGGGAATATGGGGACATCGGGATATGGGGACTTGGGGACATGGGGATTTGGGTATATGGGGACATGGGGATATGGGCATATGCGGATATGGGGATATGGGGACATGGGGATATGGGGATATGGGGACATGGGAATTGGGGACATGGGGACATGGGGATTTGGGTATATGGGAAAATGGGTATATGGGGATATGGGGACATGGGGAGATGGGGATATGGGGATATGGGGATGTGGGGATATGGGGATATGGGGATATGGGGATATCGGGATATGGGGACATGCGGGATATGGGGACATGGGAACATGGGGATATGGGGATATGGGGATATGGGGACATGGAGACATGGGGATATGGTGACATGGGGATATGGGGATATGCGGATATAGGGACATGGGGATATGGGGATATGGGGATATGGGGACATGGGGACATGGCGACATGGGGACATGGGGATATGGGGATATGGGGATATGGGGACACGGGGACATGGGGATATGGGGATATGGGGATATGGGGATATGCTGAGATGGGGATATGGGAATATGGGGACATCGGGATATGGGGATATGGGGACATGGGGATTTGGGTATATGGGGACATGGGGATATGGGCATATGCGGATATGGGGATATGGGGACATGGGGAGATGGGGATATGGGGACATGGGGATATGGGGACATGGGGACATGGGGATTTGGGTATATGGGGACATGGGTATATGGGGATATGGGGACATGGGGAGATGGGGATATGGGGATATGGGGATATGGGGATATGGGGATATGGGGATATCGGGATATGGGGACATGGGGGATATGGGGAAATGGGAACATGGGGATATGGGGATATGGGGATATGGGTATATGGGGACATGGGGATATGGGAATATGGTGATATGGGGATATGGGGACATGGGGACATGGGGATTTGGGTATATAGGGCCATGGGTATATGGGGATATGGGGATATGGGTATATGGGGACATGGGGATATGGGGATATGCTTAGATGGGGATATGGGAATATGGGGACATCGGGATATGGGGATATGGGGACATGGGGATTTGGGTATATGGGGATATGGAGATATGGGGATATGGGGAAATGGGACATGGGGACATAGGGACATGGGGATTTGGTTATATGGGGATATGGGGATATGGGGATATGGGGACATGGGGACATGGTGATATGGGGACATGGGGACATGGCGACATGGGGACATGGGGATATGTGGATATGGGGATATGGGGACCTGGGGACATGGGGATATGGGGGATATGGGGATATGGGGATATGGGGGATATGGGGATATGGGGACATGGGGATAAGGGGATATGGGGATATGGGGATATGGGGATATGGGGACATGGGGATATGGGGATATGGGGACATGGGGACATGGCGAAATGGGGACATGGGGATATGGGGATATGGGAATATGGGGATATGGGGACACGGGGACATGGGGATATGGGGATATGGGGATATGGGGATATGTGGAGATGGGGATATGGGAATATGGGGACATCGGGATATGGGGACATGGGGACATGGGGTTTTGGGTATATGGGGACATGGGGATATGGGCATATGCGGATATGGGGATATGGGGACATGGGGATATGGGGATATGGGGACATGGGGATATGGGGACATGGGGACATGGGGATATGGGTATATGGGGACATGGGTATATGGGGATATGGGGACATGGGGAGATGGGGATATGGGGATATGGGGATATGGGGATATGGGTATATGGGGATATCGGGATATGGGGACATGGGGGATATGGGGATATTGGGACATGGAGACATGGGGATATGGGGACATGGGGATATGGGGATATGGGGATATGGGGGACATGGGGATATGGGGACATGGGGATATGGGGACATGGGGATATGGGGATATGGGTTTATGGGGATATGGGGATATGGGGATATGAAGACATGGGGATATGGGGATATGGGGATATTGGGGACATGGGGATATGGGGACATGGGGATATGGGGACATGGGGATATGGGGATATGGGGATATGGGGATATGGGGATATGGGGATATGGGGACATGGGGATATGGGGTTATGGGTATATGGGGAAATGGGGTCATGGGGATTTGGGTATATGGGGACATGGGTATATGGGGATATGGGGACATGGGGAGATGGGGATATGGGGATATGGGGATATGGGGATATCGGGATATGGGGACATGGGGGATATGGGGACATGGGAACATGGGGATATGGGGATATGGGGATATGGGGACATGGAGACATGGGGATTTGGGGACATGGGGATATGGGGATATGCGGATATAGGGACATGGGGATATGGGGATATGGGGATATGGGGACATGGGGATATGGGGACATGGGGATATGGGGATATGGGGACATGGGGATATGGGGATATGGGGTTATGGGGAGATGGGGATATGGGGATATGAAGACATGGGGATATGGGGATATGGGGCACATGGGGATATGGGGACATGGGGATATGGGGACATGGGGATATGGGGATATGGGGATATGGGGATATGGGGACATGGGGATATGGGGATATGGGTATATGGGGACATGGGGATATGGGAATATGGTGATTTGGGGATATGGGGACATGGGGACATGGGGATTTGGGTATATAGGGACATGGGTATATGGGGTTATGGGGATATGTGGATATGGGGATATGGGGACATGGGGACATGGGGACATAGGGACATGGGGACATGGGGATATGGGGACATGGGGACATGGGGACATGGGTATATGGGGACATGGGTATATGGGGATATTGGGACATGGGGAGATGGGGATATGGGGATATGGGGATATGGGGATATGGGGATATCGGGATATGGGGACATGGGGGATATGGGGACATGGGAACATGGGGATATGGGGATATGGGGATATGGGGACATGGAGACATGGGGATATGGGGACATGGGGATATGGTGATATGGGGATATGGGGACATGGGGACATGGGGATTTGGGTATATATGGAGATGGGTATATGGGGATATGGGGATATGGGGATATGGGGATATGGGGACATGGGGACATGGGGACATAGGGACATGGGGATTTGGTTATATGGGGATATGGTGAAATGGGGATATGGGGACATGGGGACATGGGGATATGGGGACATGGCGACATGGGGACATGGGGATATGTGGATAGGGGGATATGAGGACCTGGGGACATGGGGATATGGGGGATATGGGCATATGGGGGATATGGGGATATGGGGACATGGGGATAAGGGGATATGGGGATATGGGGATATGGGGATATGGGGATATGGGGACATGGGGATATGGGGATATGTGGACATGGGGACATGGCGACATGGGGACATGTGGACATGGGGATATGGGGATATGGGGATATGGGGACACGGGGACACGGGGACATGGGGATATGGGGATATGGGGATATGTGGAGATGGGGATATGGGAATATGGGGACATCGGGATATGGGGACATGGGGACATGGGGATTTGGGTATATGGGGACATGGGGATATGAGCATATGCGGATATGGGGATATGGGGACATGGGGATAAGGGGATATAGGGATATGGGGATATGGGGATATGGGGACATGGGGATATGGGGATATGGGGACATGGGGACATGGCGACATGGGGACATGGGGATATGGGGATATGGGAATATGGGGATATGGGGACACGGGGACACGGGGATATGGGGATATGGGGATATGTGGAGATGGGGATATGGGAATATGGGGACATCGGGATATGGGGACATGGGGACATGGGGTTTTGGGTATATGGGGACATGGGGATATGGGCATATGCGGATATGGGGATATGGGGACATGGGGATATGGGGACATGGGGATATGCGGACATGGGGACATGGGGATTTGGGTATATGGGGACATGGGTATATGGGGATATGGGGACATGGGGAGATGGGGATATGGGGATATGGGGATATGGGGATATGGGTATATGGGGATATCGGGATATGGGGACATGGGGGATATGGGGACATGGGATCATGGGGATATGGGGATATGGGTATATGGGGACATGGAGACATGGGGATATAGGGACATGGGGATATGGGGATATGGGGATATGGGGGACATGGGCATATGGGGACATGGGGATATGGGGACATGGGGATATGGGGATATGGGTTTATGGGGATATGGGGATATGGGGATATGAAGACATGGGGATATGGGGATATGGGGATATGGGGGACATGTGGATATGGGGACATGGGGATATGGGGACATGGGGATATGGGGATATGGGGATATGGGGACATGGGGATATGGGGTTATGGGTATATGGGGACATGGGGTGATGGGGATTTGGGTATATGGGGACATGGGTATATGGGGATATGGGGACATGGGGAGATGGGGATATGGGGATATGGGGATATGGGGATATGGGGATATCGGGATATGGGGACATGGGGGATATGGGGACATGGGAACATGGGGATATGGGGATATGGGGAAATGGAGACATGGGAACATGGGGACATGGGGATATGGGGATATGCGGATATAGGGACATGGGGATATGGGGATATGGGGATATGGGGACATGGGGATATGGGGACATGTGAATATGGGGATATGGGGACATGGGGATATGGGGATATGGGGTTATGGGGATATGGGGATATGGGGATATGAAGACATGGGGATATGGGGATATGGGGGACATGGGGATATGGGGACATGGGGATATGGGGACATGGGGATATGGGGATATGGGGATATGGGGATATGGGGACATGGGGATATGGGGATATGGGTATATGAGGACATGGGGATATGGGAATATGGTGATATGGGGATATGGGGACATGGGGACATGGGGATTTGGGTATATAGGGACATGGGTATATGGGGATATGGGGACATGGAGACATGGGGATATAGGGACATGGGGATATGGGGATATGGGGATATGGGGGACATGGGCATATGGGGACATGGGGACATGGGGACATGGGGACATGGGGACATGGGGATATGGGGACATGGGGACATGGGTATATGGGGATATGGGGACATGGGTAGATGGGGATATGGGGATATGGGGATATGGGGATATGGGGATATGGGGATATCGGGATATGAGGACATGGAGACATGGGGATATGGGGACATGGGGATATGGGGATATGCGGATATAGGGACATGGGGATATGGGGATATGGGGATATGGGGACATGGGGACATGGCGACATGGGGACATGGGGACATGGGGATATGGGGATATGGGGATATGGGGACACGGGGACATGGGGATATGGGGATATGGGGATATGGGGATATGCTTAGATGGGGATATGGGAATATGGGGACATCGGGATATGGGGATATGGGGACATGGGGATTTGGGTATATGGGGACATGGGGATATGGGCATATGCGGATATGGGGATATGGGGACATGGGGATATGGGGATATGGGGACATGGGGATAAGGCGGACATGGGGACATGGGGATTTGGGTATATGGGGACATGGGTATATGGGGATATGGGGACATGGGGAGATGGGGATATGGGGATATGGGGATATGGGGATATGGGGATATGGGGATATCGGGATATGGGGACATGGGGGATATGGGGACATGGGAACATGGGGATATGGGGATATGGGGATATGGGTATATGGGGACATGGGGATATGGGAATATGGTGATATGGGGATATGGGGACATGGGGACATGGGGATTTGGGTATATAGGGCCATGGGTATATGGGGATATGGGTATATGGGTATATGGGGACATGGGGATATGGGGATATGCTTAGATGGGGATATGGGTATATGGGGACATCGGGATATGGGGATATGGGGACATGGGGATTTGGGTATATGGGGATATGGGGATATGGGGATATGGGGACATGGGGACATGGGGACATAGGGACATGGGGATTTCGTTATATGGGGATATGGGGATATGGGGATATGGGGACATGGGGACATGGGGATATGGGGACATGGGGACATGGCGACATGGGGACATGGGGATATGTGGATATGGGGATATGGGGACCTGGCGACATGGGGATATGGGGGATATGGGGATATGGGGATATGGGGGATATGGGGATATGGGGACATGGGGATAAGGGGATATGGGGATATGGGGATATGGGGATATGGGGATATGGGGATATGGGGACATGGGGACATGGCGACATGGGGACATGGGGATATGGGGATATGGGAATATGGGGATATGGGGACACGGGGACATGGGGATATGGGGATATGGGGATATGGGGATATGTGGAGATGGGGATATGGGAATATGGGGACATCGGGATATGGGGACATGGGGACATGGGGTTTTGGGTATATGGGGACATGGGGATATGGGCATATGCGGATATGGGGATATGGGGACGGGGATATGGGGATATGGGGACATGGGGATATGGGGACATGGGGACATGGGGATTTGGGTATATGTCGACATGGGTATATGGGGATATGGGGACATGGGGAGATGGGGATATGGGGATATGGGGATATGGGTATATGGGGATATCGGGATATGGGGACATGGGGGATATGGGGACATGGGAACATGGGGATATGGGGATATTGGGACATGGAGACATGGGGATATGGGGACATGGGGATATGGGGATATGGGGATATGGGGGACATGGGGATATGGGGACATGGGGATATGGGTACATGGGGATATGGGGATATGGGTTTATGGGGATATGGGGATATGGGGATATGAAGACATGGGGATATGGGGATATGGGGATATGGGGGACATGGGGATATGGGGACATGGGGATATGGGGACATGGGGATATGGGGATATGGGGATATGGGGATATGGGGATATGGGGACATGGGGATATGGGGTTATGGGTATATGGGGACATGGGGTCATGGGGATTTGGGTATATGGGGACATGGGTATATGGGGATATGGGGACATGGGGAGATGGGGATATAGGGATATGGGGATATGGGGATATGGGGATATCGGGATATGGGGACATGGGGGATATGGGGACATGGGAACATGGGGATATGGGGATATGGGGATATGGGGACATGGAGACATGGGGATTTGGGGACATGGGGATATGGGGATATGCGGATATAGGGACATGGGGATATGGGGATATGGGGATATGGGGACATGGGGATATGGGGACATGGGGATATGGGGCTATGGGGACATGGGGATATGGGGATATGGGATTATGGGGATATGGGGATATGGGGATATGAAGACATGGGGATATGGGGATATGGGGGACATGGGGATATGGGGACATGGGGATATGGGGACATGGGGATATGGGGATATGGGGATATGGGGATATGGGGACATGGGGATATGGGGATATGGGTATATGGGGACATGGGGATATGGGAATATGGTGATTTGGGGATATGGGGACATGGGGACATGGGGATTTGGGTATATAGGGACATGGGTATATGGGGTTATGGGGATATGTGGATATGGGGATATGGGGACATGGGGACATGGGGACATAGGGACATGGGGACATGGGGATATGGGGACATGGGGACATGGGGAAATGGGGATATTGGGACATGGAGACATGGGGATATGAAGACATGGGGATATGGGGATATGGGGATATGGGGGACATGGGGATATGGGGACATGGGGATATGGGGACATGGGGATATGGGGATATGGGGATATGGGGATATGGGGATATGGGGACATGGGGATATGGGGATATGGGTATATGGGGACATGGGGATATGGGAATATGGTGATTTGGGGATATGGGGACATGGGGACATGGGGATTTGGGTACATAGGGACATGGGTATATGGGGTTATGGGGATATGTGGATATGGGGATATGGGGACATGGGGACATGGGGACATAGGGACATGGGGACATGGGGATATGGGGACATGGGGACATGGGGATTTGGGTATATGGGGACATGGGTATATGGGGATATTGGGACATGGGGAGATGGGGATATGGGGATATGGGGATATGGGGATATGGGGATATGGGGATATCGGGATATGGGGACATGGGGGATATGGGGACATGGGAACATGGGGATATGGGGATATGGGGATATGGGGACATGGAGACATGGGGATATGGGGACATGGGGATATGGTGATATGGGGATATGGGGACATGGGGACATGGGGATTTGGGTATATAGGGACATGGGTATATGGGGATATGGGGATATGGGGATATGGGGATATGGGGACATGGGGATATGGGGACATGGCGACATGGGGACATGGCGATATGTGGATAGGGGGATATGAGGACCTGGGGACATGGGGATATGGGGGATATGGGGATATGGGGGATATGGGGATATGGGGACATGGGGATAAGGGGATATGGGGATATGGGGATATGGGGATTTGGGGATATGGGGACATGGGGATATGGGGATATGTGGACATGGGGACATGGCGACATGGGGACATGTGGATATGGGGATATGGGGATATGGGGATATGGGGACACGGGGACACGGGGACATGGGGATATGGGGATATGGGGATATGTGGAGATGGGGATATGGGAATATGGGGACATCGGGATATGGGGACATGGGGACATGGGGATTTGGGTATATGGGGACATGGGGATATGAGCATATACGGATATGGGGATATGGGAACATGGGGATAAGGGGATATAGGGATATGGGGATATGGGGATATGGGGACATGGGGATATGGGGATATGGGGACATGGGGACATGGCGACATGGGGACATGGGGATATGGGGATATGGGAATATGGGGATATGGGGACACGGGGACATGGGGATATGGGGATATGGGGATATGTGGAGATGGGGATATGGGAATATGGGGACATCGGGATATGGGGACATGGGGACATGGGGTTTTGGGTATATGGGGACATGGGGATATGGGCATATGCGGATATGGGGATATGGGGACATGGGGATATGGGGATATGGGGACATGGGGATATGGGGACATGGGGACATGGGGATTTGGGTATATGGGGACATGGGTATATGGGGATATGGGGATATGGGGAGATGGGGATATGGGGATATGGGGATATGGGGATATGGGTATATGGGGATATCGGGACATGGGGACATGGGGACATGGGGGATATGGGGACATGGGAACATGGGGATATGGGGATATGGGTATATGGGGACATGGAGACATGGGGATATGAGGACATGGGGATATGGGGATATGGGGGACATGGGCATAGGGTGCATGGGGATATGGGGACATGGGGATATGGGGATATGGGGATATGGGTATATGGGGATATGAAGACATGGGGATATGGGGATATGGGGATATGGGGGACATGTGGATATGGGGACATGGGGATATGGGGACATGGGGATATGGGGATATGGGGATATGGGGAAATGGGGATATGGGGACATGGGGATATGGGGTTATGGGTATATGGGGACATGGGGTGATGGGGATTTGGGTATATGGGGACAAGGGTATATGGGGATATGGGGACATGGGGAGATGGGGATATGGGGATATGGGGATATGGGGATATGGGGATATCGGGATATCGGGATATGCGGATATAGGGACATGGGGATATGGGGATATGGGGATATGGGGACATGGGGATATGGGGACATGGGAATATGGGGATATGGGGACATGGGGATATGGGGATATGGGGTTATGGGGATATGGGGATATGGGGATATGAAGACATGGGGATATGGGGATATGGGGGACATGGGAATATGGGGATATGGGGACATGGGGATATGGGGATATGGGGTTATGGGGATATGGGGATATGGGGATATGAAGACATGGGGATATGGGGATATGGGGGACATGGGGATATGGGGACATGGGGATATGGGGACATGGGGATATGGGGATATGGGGATATGGGGATATGGGGACATGGGGATATGGGGATATGGGGATATGGGTATATGGGGACATGGGGATATAGGAATATGGTGATATGGGGATATGGGGACATGGGGACATGGGGATTTGGGTATATAGGGACATGGGTATATGGGGATATGGGGATATGGGGATATGGGGATATGGGGACATGGGGACATGGGGACATAGGGACATGGGGACATGGGGACATGGGGATATGGGGACATGGGGACATGGGGATTTGTGTATATGGGGACATGGGTATATGGGGATATTGGGACATGGGGAGATGGGGATATGGGGATATGGGGATATGGGGATATGGAGATATGGGGATATGGGGATATCGGGATATGGGGACATGGGGGATATGGGGACATGGGAACATGGGGATATGGGGATATGGGGATATGGGGACATGGAGACATGGGGATATGGGGACATGGGGTTATGGTGATATGGGGATATGAGGACATGGGGACATGGGGATTTGGGTATTTTGGGACATGGGTATATGGGGATATGGGGATATGAGGATATGGGGATATGGGGACATGGGGACATAGGGACATGGGGATTTGGTTATATGGGGGTATGGGGAAATGGGGATATGGGGACATGGGGACATGGGGATATGGGGACATGGCGACATGGGGACATGGGGACATGGGGATATGTGGATGGGGGGATATGAGGACCTGGGGACATGGGGATATGGGGGATATGGGGATATGGGGATATGGGGGATATGGGGATATGGGGACATGGGGATAAGGGGATATGGGGATATGGGGATATGGGGATATGGGGACATGGGGATATGGGGATATGTGGACATGGGGACATGGCGACATGGGGACATGGGGATATGGGGATATGTGGATATGGGGATATGGGGACACGGGGACACGGGGACATGGGGATATGGGGATATGTGGAGATGGGGATATGGGAATATGGGGACATCGGGATATGGGGACATGGGGACATGGGGATTTGGGTATATGGGGACATGGGGATATGAGCATATGCGGATATGGGGATATGGGGACATGGGGATATGGGGATATGGGGACGTGGGGACATGGGGACATGGGGACATGGGGATTTGGGTATATGGGGACATGGATATATGGCGATATGGGGACATGGGGATATGGGGATATGCGGATATAGGGACATGGGGATATGGGGATATGGGGATATGGGGACATGGGGATTTGGGTATATAGGGACATGGGTATATGGGGATATGGGGATATGGGGATATGGGGACACGGGGACACGGGGATATGGGGTTATGGGAATATGGGGATATGTGGAGATGGGGATATGGGAATATGGGGACATCGGGATATGGGGACATGGGGACATGGGGATTTGGTTATACTGGGACATGGGGATATGAGCATATGCGGATATGGGGATATGGGGTATGGGGATATGGGGATATGGGGACGTGGGGACATGGGGACATGGGGACATGGGGATTTGGGTATATGGGGACATGGGTATATGGGGATATGGGGACATGGGGAGATGGGGATATGGGGATATGGGGATATGGGGATATCGGGATATGGGGACATGGGGGATATGGGGACATGGGAACATGGGGATATGGGGATATCGGGATATGGGGACATGGAGACATGGGGATATGGGGACATGGGGATATGGGGATATGGGTTTATGGGGATATGGGTATATGGGGATATGAAGACATGGGGATATGGGGATATGGGGATATGGGGGACATGTGGATATGGGGATATGGGGATATGGGGACATGGGGATATGGGGATATGGGGATATGGGGATATGGGGATATGGGGACATGGGGATATGGGGTTATGGGTATATGGCGACATGGGGTGATGGGGATTTGGGTATATGGGGACATGGGTATATGGGGATATGGGGACATGGGGAGATGGGGATATGGGGATATGGGGATATGGGGATATGGGGATATCGGGATATCGGGATATGCGGATATAGGGACATGGGGATATGGGGATATGGGGATATGGGGATATGGGGATATGGGGACATGGGAATATGGGGATATGGGGACATGGGGATATGGGGATATGGGGTTATGGGGATATGGGGATATGGGGATATGAAGACATGGGGATATGGGGATATGGGGGACATGGGAATATGGGGATATGGGGACATGGGGATATGGGGATATGGGGTTATGGGGATATGGGGATATGGGGATATGAAGACATGGGGATATGGGGATATGGGGGACATGGGGATATGGGGACATGGGGATATGGGGACATGGGGATATGGGGATATGGGGATATGGGGATATGGGGACATGGGGATATGGGGATATGGGGATATGGGTATATGGGGACATGGGGATATAGGAATATGGTGATATGGGGATATGGGGACATGGGGACATGGGGATTTGGGTATATAGGGACATGGGTATATGGGGATATGGGGATATGGGGATATGGGGATATGGGGACATGGGGACATGGGGACATAGGGACATGGGGACATGGGGACATGGGGATATGGGGACATGGGGACATGGGGATTTGTGTATATGGGGACATGGGTATATGGGGATATTGGGACATGGGGAGATGGGGATATGGGGATATGGGGATATGGGGATATGGAGATATGGGGATATGGGGATATCGGGATATGGGGACATGGGGGATATGGGGACATGGGAACATGGGGATATGGGGATATGGGGATATGGGGACATGGAGACATGGGGATATGGGGACATGGGGTTATGGTGATATGGGGATATGGGGACATGGGGACATGGGGATTTGGGTATTTTGGGACATGGGTATATGGGGATATGGGGATATGAGGATATGGGGATATGGGGACATGGGGACATAGGGACATGGGGATTTGGTTATATGGGGGTGTGGGGAAATGGGGATATGGGGACATGGGGACATGGGGATATGGGGACATGGCGACATGGGGACATGGGGACATGGGGATATGTGGATAGGGGGATATGAGGACCTGGGGACATGGGGATATGGGGGATATGGGGATATGGGGGATATGGCGATATGGGGACATGGGGATAAGGGGATATGGGGATATGGGGATATGGGGATATGGGGATATGGGGACATGGGGATATGGGGATATGTGGACATGGGGACATGGCGACATGGGGACATGGGGATATGGGGATATGTGGATATGGGGATATGGGGACACGGGGACACGGGGACATGGGGATATGGGGATATGTGGAGATGGGGATATGGGAATATGGGGACATCGAGATATGGGGACATGGGGACATGGGGATTTGGGTATATGGGGACATGGGGATATGAGCATATGCGGATATGGGGATATGGGGACATGGGGATATGGGGATATGGGGACGTGGGGACATGGGGACATGGGGACATGGGGATTTGGGTATATGGGGACATGGATATATGGCGATATGGGGACATGGGGAGATGGGGATATGGGGATATGGGGATATCGGGATATCGGGATATGGGGACATGGGGGATATGGGGACATGGGAACATGGGGATATGGGGATATGGGGATATGGGGACATGGAGACATGGGGATATGGGGACATGGGGATATGGGGATATGCGGATATAGGGACATGGGGACATGGGGATATGGGGATATGGGGACATGGGGATTTGGGTATATAGGGACATGGGTATATGGGGATATGGGGATATGGGGACACGGGGACACGGGGATATGGGGTTATGGGGATATGGGGATATGTGGAGATGGGGATATGGGAATATGGGGACATCGGGATATGGGGACATGGGGACATGGGGATTTGGTTATATTGGGACATGGGGATATGAGCATATGCGGATATGGGGATATGGGGACATGGGGATATGGGGATATGGGGACGTGGGGACATGGGGACATGGGGACATGGGGATTTGGGTATATGGGGACATGGGTATATGGGGATATGGGGACATGGGGAGATGGGGATATGGGGATATGGGGATATGGGGATATGGGGATATCGGGATATGGGGACATGGGGGATATGGGGACATGGGAACATGGGGATATGGGGATATCGGGATATGTGGACATGGAGACATGGGGATATGGGGACATGGGGATATGGGGATATGCGGATATCGGGACTTGGGGATATGGGGATATGGGGATATGGGGACATGGTGATTTGGGTATATAGGGACATGGGGACATGGGGATTTGGGTATATAGGGACATGGGTATATGGGTATATGGGGATATGGGGATATGGGGATATGGGGACATGGGGACATGGGGACATAGGGACATGGGGATTTGGTAATATGGGGATATGGGGATATGGGGATATGGGGACATGGGGACATGGGGATATGGGGACATGCGGACATGGCGAAATGGGGACATGGGGATATGTGGATATGGGGATATGGGGACCTGGGGACATGGGGATATGGGGGATATGGGGATATGGTGATATGGGGGATATGGGGATATGGGAACATGGGGATAAGGGGATATGGGGATATGGGGATATGGGGATATGGGGACATGGGGATATGGGGATATGGGGACATGGGGACATGGCGACATGGGGACATGGGGATATGGGGATATGGGGATATGGGGATATGGGGATATGGGGACACGGGGACACGGGCACA